>NC_059219.1:30875814-31036526 GCF_020615455.1 Coregonus clupeaformis | reverse complement strand
GCCACACCCGTTCCATATGAAATATTGGTACTGAACTCAGTGGCACTTCCTTAGTATTAAAGGCCCAGTACAGGCAAAAATGAGATTTTCCTGTGTTTTATATATATTTCCATGCTGAGGTTGGAAGAATGCTGTGAAAATGATAATGCCCTTTTAGTGTAAGAGAGCTGTTTGAAAAGGTTGTCTGAAATTTCAGCCTGTTTTGGTGGTGTGGAGTTTTGGCCTGCTTGGTGACATCACCAGGCAGTGAATTAGTTAATAGACCAATATGAAAGAGTTCCAAACGGCTCTGCCAGTAACAGCTATGCTTCAGTTTTCCCCTCCCCACTCCGACAGTCCTAGCAAAATTATTGCTTGAGAAATTGCTCTTGCTAAAACCATTTTGATTGAAAAGAATCCCAGTAAGGTACTTAATTGTTACCCAGAAATGATTTGATATTGAGATAACATTTACAAAGTTGTGGCCTGTACTTGCCGCCAATAATTGTGCCTTTTAAGTATCCAAAATGTACCTTATGTTGCTAATTTGTAATTTAATGTAATGCTAATGTATTGAGTGAGAAACTTGCATAAAGTTGGGTACAATCCTCACTCAGTCTTTTTTATATTGAAAATGGTAACTTTTGTTCAATTTTTTTCTTAGGTACCATACTCGACGCAGAAAGAGAGATCCCCCAAAAGACCGATAGTTGTTAAGGAGTGTCTTCCTTTCAAAATCATTGATACCTTACAGAATTCTTTGCTTGGCTCACCCCCCAAATCCCAAACTATGTTTTTTTTTGCAATTGTTTGTGCTGTAAAATAAAATTAACTAATCTGAAGTTGCGCACTTATGTTTTGAAGCAGATTACCAAAGCTGTAAGTGAAACATATATTTTCCCTATTTGCTGAATACCTTTTATTTCATGAAATTCTGGGACATGGTTAGGATATCTGCATGTTATTGTGGAGGAAGAAGGAGAGCGCTGCAATGGGGACTCATCCGTGGCTCCTACGGTGCAGAGCCGAGCACCAAGCTTAAAACATGTACAGAGCACAGTTCCCCCAATGCCACCAGACCACAGGAGTGATCCCACTGCTGCCACCAGTGTAGCGGGAGAAAGAAAAAGCTGCAACTGGGACTCGAACTTTGGCTCATACGGTGCAGAACAATATTATATTGATTTTGATAAGGATAACTGTCAATTTTTACGATCATTTCAATTCAGCCATGTATTTAAAATGTATGGGATTCAAATAAATGACAAAGAGTACGTTCATATTTCTAGTCTTTTCTCTCAGATTTAGAAAGCACCCACTCTTGGGACATGTAGTTCGTTAAATTGAAATATGTTAACGCTTAGTCGTTGACAAAAATACATTTCCCAGCATTCACAATCCCGTTAGAAGCCAACACCATTCACAGGAAGGCGTGTGCGTCGACGGCGAAGGAGTGAACATACATAAATAGTGTATACAGTGAAACAAGATGGCAGGACTACCCCGCAGGATTATAAAGGTAATTTCAAAAACCCCATGCGATAAATAGCTCACAAGCCGTAGTTCGGTCCCCGTTGAGTTCAGAAGAAAAACTAGGACTCGGCACGTGGATTGCCATGTATTTGCTAGCTAACTACTTCCGTTAGCTAGGTACTGTATGTTTCAGGCTCAGCCCCAAATCAGAGGAACGTTGGATCAAATGTATTACTCTTCCCGCTAAATATGGCCCGATTCTGCTTAATTGCCTATTTGTGTTGAAATTAATAATTTTCTTAGTGTACATGTATTGAAATAACCTTGCTATGGTCTCTCAAGTTAGCGATCTGAACACAGTGACACTCGGCTGGCACTGCTAGCTAGCTAACGTTAGCCACATACATACAGCTAGCTAATTTAGCTAGTTAGATATTGATGGGATTTACCCCTGGACTCCAGATTATGTATTATAAACTCTCACATTTACTTGCTTGGTTTACTGTGTTTGAAAGTGCTTTGGGTAGCAAAGCTAACTTGGCAATAGTAGAGAAGCCGGTGGCAGTGCAGGTATTTCTCTCAAACTGTCCAGGCCCAATGAGCGAGATCTTGTTGGTCTTGCAAGAGTTCTGTGTCAGAAATGAATGAGGCGACATGGGGCAATAGTTTGTCATACACATACCAGGTGGCTGCAAAAACAAATGTTTGGCAGAAACATTCAATTATCAGCCTACTCAACTAGCCTAACTTACTTTGACAAGACAAACAGTTACAGTGGGTGATATAGTGGACATAGACCTATCAATGAGTTCTATTTGATAATATATTTATTTCCATCAAAATTACCGTCATACCATGAAGATGTTACATGTTGGTTCTCACCGGACGTTATGACTAGGCCTCAGACATATTTCACAAAAAATAGACTTTGCAGCTAGTTCACCTCCAGGCATGTATCATATGAGCTCTTAGCTGAGGATCTAAAACACTGGGTGAGTCACCATTACTTGCTCTTGAAAGAGACAGAGTGATTGTACATTGGCCCTAAAAAGTTCTGAAACAAAATGTCAAACCTGAGCTTGAATTTGTGGATGGCTGTCCTTGCATCAAAACATAGTTGTCCAAAACCTTGGTTACTATCGACCCTGACCTGTAGTCCAGTGTAGCTCAGTTGGTAGAGCATGGTGCTTGCAACGCCAGGGTTGTGGGTTCGATTCCCATGGGGGGCCAGTATGAAAAAATAAATAAAATGTATGCACTCACTAACTGTATATCGCTCTGGATAAGAGTGTCTGCTAAATGACTAAAATGTAAATGACCTGACATCTGGTTGTTTGTGCTTACCTGTCTCGCTGCATGTGTGTCACATTTTTCTTGTCTTCCCGTTTCTGTTTGCATGTGTTTGTCTGTCTATCTACCTGCATGTCTCTATCTGTATCTCTGTCCGTGTTCAGGAGACTCAGCGTTTGCTGGCCGAACCCGTTCCTGGAATAAAGGCAGAGCCTGATGAGGCAAATGCACGCTACTTCCATGTGGTGATTTCAGGGCCCCAGGACTCCCCTTTCGAAGGAGGCACCTTTAAACTTGAACTCTTTCTGCCAGAAGAATATCCCATGGCAGCTCCCAAAGTGCGATTCATGACCAAAATCTACCATCCCAATGTGGACAAGCTGGGTAGGATATGCCTAGACATCTTGAAAGGTGAGTTATCCAGATTCACAATTATCATCACTGTCACAGTCATGTCCTGACTCAAAGTATGACTCCTTCCTCCACCATTTTCCTTTTCTCTCACAGATAAGTGGTCCCCAGCCTTGCAGATCCGCACAGTGCTGCTATCAATCCAAGCATTATTAAGCGCTCCTAACCCTGATGACCCACTTGCAAACGATGTTGCAGAGCAGTGGAAATCAAACGAAGCCCAAGCCATTGAGACAGGTGAGAGATGGCTTGTGTGTGTCATGTTCATGTTTGACGTGAACCCAGTTTAAATTGTCTCACCCCTTGGCATTTAAATTCTATTGCATCCTCTGATCAAGAGTACCCATCTCTGAATGTGAACAAAGCCTAGTTTTAAACAGAGGCAGTGAGTGTGAGAAGGAACCAATGACTTACTGCTCTTGTAGTGTTCTTCACTTCAGCCTCCTAAAGTGCCACTGCAGGTCAAATCAATTCAGAGATGGCAAGACATTCCTTCAAGAAGAATGCTAATACCGGTAGTTAATGAACCCCCTCTCTGTGCACATTGCAGCTCGGACATGGACCAGGCTTTACGCGGGAAACAGCATTGAGGTATAGAAGAAAGCAGACGGGCGCTGGATGTAAACACAACCAAGATGATCTCCTTTATTTGCATTTAAAGGACACAGTCTTAGACAAAAAACAAGATAAAAGCAAGCAAAAAAAACAGTAAAGAATATATTTAAAAGAAAACGAGACTACTGCAGACCTCTGGTGATTTTATGACACATAGCAATGTGTTTTGTCTTTGTCCCTGCTCACCGCTCGAATGCATGGACAGAGGCTGATGCCCAACCACAGCTTTCTGTTTCTCCACTGGGGGGGTGAACGACAAGTCTCGGCCCACCACCGAGGGGTTGCAAACACAGGAAATCGCCCTGGACCCACAGTCATAGAACGGGTCAGTTTAGTCAAAGGGCAGTAAACTGGGGGAGTTGGTGACACAGCAACCAGGTACCCACCCATTTGAGAAATGTCCACTTGAGGTTATGCAGCCTAGCCCCTTGTTGAATTTAGCGTAACCTTTGTTTCCCTCAGACCGTTAACGTGGTGGATTCGGAAGCCCTGTGTTTGCAAGCCCTTGGCGGAAGCTCAGTTTAGGGAGGTGGGGGTGTCGGTTACGACGTCCTTCTGTGGAGAAAGGTGTTATTTTCATTTTCTTTTAATGTCGATTTTGTCAAATGTCTCTCTTTCTCCAATGATACTTCATTAAAAGCACGTACTTAACCAAGCCCAGAACATGACTGTTCAAACAAGTTTGCTCCGTATTGATACTGAGAAGTATTACTTTTGGGGTGGGGATGGGGGGAAATGCACACCCAATTCTGACATGAAACAACGAGGCACGAAACAATATCATCGTCACTTCATTGCTGAGATCCTCACAGGCTTGTGTGGCTTCTGTACTGCTTTTCTATGAAAAATACATCTGTAAATGTTATGTTGTAGTAAAAATATTTTTGTTATGCCATTTTGTTTGATCTCTTTCTTGCTAGCACTCTACCTATATATTCTGGTAGGAGGTGTTTAATAGATTTTCCCACTCTGTCCTCACCTTTCTCTTTTCCACAATTCTCTACTGCAAGTGTATCCACCGTTTACTTCAACCAACATTCTGAAAGAGGGGAGAGAGTCATAGAACATTCTAATTTATTTGTTATATTTTTCTAAGGGATTTGGAATTAAATATAAATTATGACTCGTCATCCAAGTGTCTGGCCTTTAGATTGAGAATGGCTTCAATGTCTCTGGTTAGTCCACTCTTCATGTGAAAAAGGCAAAGAGAATTGTGTATTACCGGTGTCTGAAATGATATGAAAAACAACAACAATGCATTTGCATACGTGGCTCCTGTAAATAAAATGAGTTGTGTAAGACTCCTGTGAATGTGTCTGTGTGCCGTTGTGGGGGTGGGTTCACGACACACTTGCTTTGTTTATTGCTCTGTCTGAGTAGATGGGTACCTGTATGTCAGGGCCATGTTTGTCTTTCAGGGCCAGTATGACAAAATGGTTTTATGGTCCTGTCTTTGTTTATATGGCAACAGTGAGCCACTTAGTGGTCATTCCATGAAAATGGTGGCTTTTTGACCTTTTTTTACCAAAACTTAGTCAGATAATAATTAACACCCCTTAACATTGTAAATCACCAGAAATGACAGCTTAATGCATTTTAATATTTGTTACTACATTATATTTAAAAATATATTGTGTTCCCTTTTTGTCACTAGTGTTACCTATATTTTAATGACAATTCAGGCTTTGCACCATGTAATTTGACTATTTAATTTGCATATATAATCAAGGACAGAAAAGATTAATGATAATATTAAGATGATTTGTAATAATTTACTTTAAACAATATGCATTTTTCTACAATAACACCAGTGACAAATTTGCAGGCAAGATGGCATAGCTAAGATGTCAGCCACAGTAGCTCAAACCACACTTAAATAAATCCAGTAATCCTTAATATCTGTTAATTTAAACTCGAGATATCTGGCTTTTTGCATGGGCTGCGTCTCAATCCGCCGCATCCGCCAATGTCGTCCTTCCGCATCTGCTGTGGAAGGTGGCCGAGCTACAGCTGTGTTTGTAAATTGTTTTACTGAACTTTCCTTTCCCTTTACTATAAACTGTGTAACACTAGTGACACATCTTAAAGACATTCTCCGGTACTTATTTGTCTACTTTCTAGCCAGTAGTTCTGAAAGTAGCGCTCACGAGCCAAAAGTGGTCCCCGGTTTGTCATTGCTCTCTCTCTCGCTGTGCTGTGTGCATCTTGCTAGCTGTTACTCAAATGGAGAGGGGCTGAAGCTCATTGTCTGAAACTCTAATTGCATGGGGGGAAATGTCATTGCACCGCTTCCAGAAACAGTCGCTTTCAAACTAGGGATTTTGTGGCTAATCTAGGTAAAACCGTAATTCTGCTCATAGATTATTCATGTATGAACTACACATTGGCACATCCAGCCCAAAGCGGGAGGTTTAAATTTTTTAAATAAAAATGTACTAGTTGCCAAAGTTCCAGAGCATGTCTTTAATTTGGTAATTTCATGCTAAATCTTAATCTTCAAATTGCTGACATATGAAGAGAGAGTGCAGACCCATCATGTTCTTTTCAAAACAGCCCTGCCTCCAATGAACCTTTGACCCAGGAAGAAGTTGGCAAAGATGTGTGGTCTTTATAATGGGGTAACACCAGTGACATGAAATTGAGGGACAGCTATTTCCTGTAAATTATAATATTTAGTTGATATTTTAGTTTAAGGATTCCACTAAATACTTTATTTTGTATTATTACATTTAAAGTTGGAGAAAAAAATATATTTTTACTCAAAATATGTCACTAAACCATGACTCATTCATGACTCTAGGGAGTGGGACAAGCCAATTTCATGGTATTGAGCGTGTTGTACTATAAATATACAGTACCAGTCAAAAGTTTGGACACACCTACTCATTCAAGGGTTTTTCTTTATTTTTACTATTTTCTACATTGTAGAATAATAGTGAAGACATCAAAACTATGAAATAACACATATGGAATAATGTACTCACTACCTGTAAGTCGCTCTGGATAAGAGCATCTGCTAAATGACTAAAATGTCAAATGTAAATGTAGTTACCAAAAAAGTGTTAAACTAATCTAAATATATTTTAGATTCTTCAAAGTAGCCACCCTTTGCCTTGATGACAGCTTTGCACACTCTTGGCATTCTCTCAACCAGCTTCACCTGGAACGCTTTTCCAACAGTCTTGAAGGAGTTCCCACATATGCTAAGCACTTGTTGGCTGCTTTTCCTTCACTCTGCGTTCCAACTCATCCCAAACCATCTCAATTGGGTTGAGGTCAGGTGATTGTGGAGGCCAGGTCATCTAATGCAGCACTCCATCACTCTCCTTCTTGGTCAAATAGCCCTTACACATCCTGGAGGTGTGTTGGGTCATTGTCCTGTTGAAAAACAAATTATAGTCCCACTAAGCGCAAACCAGATGGGATGGCGTATCGCTGCAGAATGCTGTGGTAGCCATGCTGGTTAAGTGTGCCTTGAATTCTAAATAAATCACAGACAGTGTCACCAGCAAAGCACCTCCACAACATCACACCTCCTCCGTGCTTCACGGTGGGAACCACACATGCGGAGATCATCCGTTGAACTACTTTGCGTCTCACAAAGACATGGCAGTTGGAACCAAAATTCTGAAGATTAGTGCATACACTGAGTGACTCACTGTCACTGTTGCCATATAAACGAAGACAGGACCATAATTCAAGGAATCATTTCCTGCATTTACATTCCGAGGATGGGCACATGGGTCATTCTACGAAAATGGTGGCTTTCCTTTCCCCGTCTTAACCACCAGGGAAAACACGTGTCAGATAATGACACAAAATGTTTGTTTTAATTTAAGTGTTTTGTGTTAATAGACTGTGTATATATGTATACCTATATACACACCACCATCGTTTGACACACCTACTCATTCAAGGGTTTTTCTCATACTATTTTCTACATTGTAGAATAATAGTGAAACTTATCCACAACTATGAAATAACACATATGGAATCATGTGTAACCATATTAACTAATCTGTATTTTATATTTGAGATTCTTCAAATTTTCACCCTTTGCCTTGATGACAGCTTTGCACAGTCTTGGGCATTCTCTCAACCAGCTTCTTGAGGGTAGTCGCCTGGAATGCATTTCAATTAACAGGCGTGCCTTCTTAAAAGTTAATTTGTGGAATTTCTTTCCTTCTTAATGCGTTTGAGCAAATCAGTTGTGTTGTGACAAGGTAGAAATTTACAGAAGATATCCCTATTTGGTAACGACCAAGTCCATGTAATGGCAATAGCAGCTCGGAAATTAACAGAGAAAGCACAGTCCATCATTACCTTTAGACACGAAGGTCAGTCAATATGAAAAATGTCAAAACCTTTTTTTGAAAGTTTCTTCAAGTGCAGTTGTAAACCCATCAAGCGCTATTGTAAGAACTGGCTCTCTAGAGGACCGCCACAGGAAAGGAAGACCCAGTGTTACCTCTGCTTTGATGAGGGATAAGTTCATAGAGTTACCAGCCTCAGAAATTGCAGCCCAAATAAATGCTTCACAGAGTTCAAGTACAGTGAGGGAAAAAAGTGTGCGATCCCTGCTGATTTTATACGTTTGCCCACTGACAAAGAAATTATCAGTCTATAATTTTAATGCTAGGTTTATTTGAACAGTGAAACAAATAACAACAAAATCCAAAAAGCGCATTAAAATGTTTATAAATTGATTTGCATTTTAATGAGGGAAATAATATTTACCTCTCTCAATCAGAAGATTTCTGGCTCCCAGGTGTCTTTTATACAGGTAATGAGCTCACACTCTGAGGAGTGCTCTAATCTCTTATATACACCTATCCACAAACCCAATCAATCAATCAGATTCCAAACTCTCCACCATGGCCAAGACCAAAGTGCTCTCCAAGGATGTATGAGGACAAGATTTAACCTACACCGGCTGGAATGGGCTACAAACCATGTTAAGCAGCTTGGTGAAGGTGACAACAGTTGGTGCGATTATTCGCAAATGGAAAAAACACAACTTCAATCTCCTGGCCTGGGGCTCCATGCAAATCCCTCGTGGAGTTGCAATGATCATGAGAGCGATGAGAATCAGCCCAAACTGCACGGGAGGATCTTGTCCAATGATCTCAAGGCAGCTGGGACCATAGTCACCAAGAAAACAATTGGTGCAACACACTACGCCGTGAAGGACTGAAATCCTGCAGCGCCCGCAAAGGTCCCCCTGCTCAAGAAAGCACATAACAGGGCCGTCTGAAGTTTGCCAATGAACATCTGGAATGATTCAGAGGAGAACTGGGTGAAAGTGTTGTGGTCAGATGAGACCAAAAAATTGAGCTCTTTGGGCATCAACTCAACCTTCGCCATGTTTGGAGGAGGAGGAATGCTATGACCCCAAGAACACCATCCCCACCGTCAGACATGGAGGTGGAAACATTTGCTCTTTTGGGGGTGTTTTTTCTGCTAAGGGGACAGGACAACTTCACCGTTATCGAAGGGATGATGGACGGGGTCATATACCGTCAAATCTTGGGTGAGAACCTCCTTCCCTCAGCCAGGGCACTGAAAATGGGTTGTGGATGGGTGTTCCAGCATGACAATTACCAAAACACACGGCCAAGGCAAGAAAGGAGTGGCTCAATAAGAGTTTTTACACATTAAGGTCCTGGAGTGACCTTCCCAGTCTCAGACCTTAATCCCATAGAAAATCTGTAGAGGGAGCTGGGTTCAAGTTACCAAACGTCAGCCTCGAAACTTTAATGACTTGGAGAAGATCTGCGAATGAAGTGGGACAAAATCCCTCCTGAGATGTGTGCAAACTGGTGGTCAACTACAAGAACGTCTGACCTCTGTGGATTACCAACAAGGTTTTGCACACTCAAGTACTAAGTCATGTTTGAGGGGGTCAAATACTTATTTCCTCATTAAATTGCAAATCAATTTTATAACATTTTTGACATGCGTTTTTCTGGATTTTTTGTCTATTCTGTCTCTCAATGTTCCGAATAAATCTACTTCATTGAAATCATATAGACTGATCATTTCATGTCAGTGGAATACACAACTCTCAGCAGGGGATCAAACCTCTTTTCCTCACTGTAACAGACACATCTCAGCATCAACTGTTCAGGAGGAGACTGTGTGAATCAGGCATTCATGGTGGAATCTGCTGCAAAAGAAACCACTACTAAAGGACAACAATAGGAAGAAGAGACTTGCTTGGGCCAAAACATGAGCAATGGACATTAGACCGGTGGAAATGTGTCCTTTGGTCTGGAGTCCAAATTGGAGGTTTTTAGTCTCCAACCGCCGTGTCTTTTGAGACGCGGTGTGGTTGAACCGGATGATCTCGTATCATTTCCCACATCGGCATACGGGAGGGAGGAGGTGTTATGGTGTGGGGTGCTTTGCTGGTGACACTGTCTGCGATTTATTTAGAATTCTGTTACACTTAACCAGCATGGCTTAATCACAGCATTCTGCAGGATACACCATCCCATCTGGTTTGGGCTTAGTGGGACTATCATTTGTTTTTTTCAACAGGACAATGACCCAACACACCTCCAGGCTGTGTAAGGGCCATTTGACCAAGAAGGAGAGTGATGGAGTGCTGCATCAGATATGACTTACCCTCCACAATCCCCCGACCTCAATCCAATTGAGATGGTTTGGGATAGTCGGACTGCAGAGTGAAGGAAAAGCAGCCAAGAAGTGCTCAGCATATGTATGAACTCCTTCAAGACCGTTGGAAAAGCATTCCAGGTGGCTGTTTGAGAGAATGCCAAGTGTGTGCAAAAGTTGTCATCAAGGCAAAGGGCGGTTATTTGAAGAATCTCAAATATAAATATATTTTGGATTTGTTTAACACTTTTTTGACTGGTACTGTATATGAAAAGGTTGTTACCTTATGACGTTATTAGTTTATCCATTGTTACTGGGCATTGGGTTACAGGGTAGGCTATCTTGTTGTTACAGGGCAACTTACTGCTGACAGCTCAGAAAACTCAAAATATAAACTAGAACCTTCGTGACCGGCATTGATTTCTTTGACCTGACAGGTGAACATTACTCATCACCGGTGCGTTACGGCACGGGGTAGGACTTTGTCTATTTTCGCAGTGACAGTAGACAGTATGTTTTGGGTGTCATGTCACTGAATGTGTCACGGAAATATAACACTTTCTGATTGTTTATGCTTGTTCAGCCAGTAGAAATCTCTTATCTTTGTGGTGTGAAGTGTTGCTCTAGTCTTAGTGGTTGCATGGTAATAACTGTTTTTGATCTGACGTCATTATGAAGTATTTGTTTGTTGTGATGGGATTCCTCTCCTTCTGCAAGTCAGTATGAGAGTGAACTGTGACTTGAATGTCTACTGCCTGGAGATCCACTCTCCACAAGACAGGGGAGCGTTGGGGTGGGGGTGGGGGTGGAGGATCTCTTCCTGTGAATATTTCATCTGCAGTGGAAAAACAGATTTGTTGCTGTGCCAGGTTCGTGACTTTACATATAACCAGCCACCGAGGAATGCAGACTGGGCAGGAAAAGGTGGCGTGCACAGCCTCCAAGAGTGCTGGGAATAATGGTTAAGATGTCTTATTTTGGTATTTGGTGTATTAGAATGGAGGATGACATGGGTGTGACGCAGTATGAACAGCGATTGCTCTGCATTATATTATCAGAATATACACAGCAGACACAAACAAAGGTACAGAGGAAGCACACACGCATGCACACACCCATTGTGTTAAAAATGCCAATGATTAACATCCTGTATTCATGTAGATACTGTACGTTTTGAAACTGAGGTTGTGAAATACCGAGTGTTATCAGGAAGAAAACAAGCTACAGCTCAGTGGTGAAACTCCATGTCAATATGTTTTACTAGTTCACATGTATAGGGGTTGCAGGTGGGATTGCAGGGTTTTAGTGAAAATCTTAGACTTCGGTGCTCCAACATGCAGGACTAGTGAAATAAAACAAATCAAAATGGTCCTTAAGAACAATAGAAATAGCACTATATTCATACAGTGAGGGAAAAAAGTATTTGATCCCTCTGATTTTTGTATGTTTGCCCACTGACAAATAAATGATCAGTCTATAATTTTAATGGTAGGTTTATTTGAACAGTGAAAGACAGAACAACAACTAAAAAATCCAGGAAAACACGGCCAAAAATGTTAAATTGATTTGCATTTTAATGAGGAAATAAGTATTTGACCCCCTCTCAATCAGAAAGATTTCTGAGCTCCCAGGTGTCTTTTACAGGTAACGTAGCTGAGATTAGGAGCACACACTCTTAAAGGGAGTGCTCCTAATCTCAGCCGTTCTGTATAAAAGACACCTGGGTCCACAGAAGCAATCAATCAATCTGATTCCAAACTCTCTCCTATGGCCAAGACCAAAGAGCTCTCCAAAGATGTCATTGACAAGATTGTAGACCTACACAAGGCTGGAATGGGCTACAAGACCATCGCCAAGCAGCTTGGTGAGAAGGTGACAACAATTAGTCTGAAAGTGTTTCGCAAATGGAAGAAACACAAAACTTTATCCTGATCTCCCTCGGCCTGGGGCTCCATGCAAATGAATCTGCGAGAACGGTAAGGAATCAGCTCAGGAACTCTTTGCAGGAGGATGAGTCGGCAGTGATCCTAAGGAAAGCTGGGACCATAGTCACCAAGAAAACAATTGGTAACACACTACGCCGTGAAGGACTGAAATCCTGCAGCGCCCGGAAGGTCCCCCCTGCTCAAGAAAGCACCTACAGGGGCCGTCTGAAGTTTGCCCAATGAATCGAATGATTCGAGAGAACTGGGTAAAGTGTTGTGGTCTGATGAGACCAAAATCGAGCTCTTTGGCATCAACTCAACTTGCCGTGTTTGGAGGAGGAGGAATAAGCTTCCTATGACCCTAAGAACACCAACCCCACCGTCAAACATGGAGGTGGAAACATTACTCTTTGGTGTTTTTCTCAAGGGGACAGGACAACTTCACCGCCTCAAAGGGACAATGAACAGGGCCACATGTACCGTCAAATCTTGGGTGAGAACCCTCCTTCCCTCAGCCAGGGCACTGAAAATGGGTCGTAGATGGGTATTCCAGCAAGACAATGACCCAAAACATACCACGGCCAAGGCAACAAAGTGGCTCAAGAAGAAGCAGACATTAAGGTCCTGGTGAGCACTCTCAGCCAGTCTCCAGACCTTAATCCCATAGAAAATCTGTGGAGGTAAGTTCGAGTTTGTGCTAAGCAACCGGCATGGCTCGAAACCTTCATAACCCCGTGAGAAGATCTGCAAAGTGAGTGGGACAAAAATCCCTCTTGAGATGTGTGCAAACTTGTTGGCCAACTACAAGAAATGTCGTGACCTCTGTGATTGCCAACAAGGGTTTTGCCACTCAAGTCTAAGTCATTGTTTTGCAGAGGGTCAAATACTTATTTCCCTCATTGGAACTGCAAATCAATTTATAACATTTTTGACATGTGTTTTTCTGGATTTGTTGTTGCCTTATTCTGTCTCTCACTGTTCAAATAAACCTTACCATTAAAATTATAGGCTGATCATCAGTCTCTTTGTCAGTGGGCAAACGTGACAAAATCGGCATAGGATCATATACTTTTTTCCCACACTGATAACCGTAGCAGTGATGAATTACATGTCCTGTTAAATTCAAATAGAAATTATGACTTTTGTTCATGTAGAGACTTACTAATTGTAGGTGTTGGGCATTTAGGGTCAAAGTAAGTTGTGACATCTATTGAACTAAGATATTACTCAGTAGGAGAGCTTTTTTGTGTGATTAGATATTAAAGCTATATGACACTATTTGAATATGTTGTTAGATCAGTGCTAAGGAAACACCCAAACCCAGTCCACAAGTCTCGGAGGACAGATTAGGTAGGCAAGGATGGGGTGACATCCCCAACAATCTCAACAGAGGAGGAATAATCTGCAAAAGTGGAGAGAAATTAGTATGACTGTTAGCTATGTTTGCAACACGCAACTGATGTAGCATATTTGGGAGCAAGACAAATTAGAAGCTGCAGGTGAATTCCTGCTTTCTTACTGCCCATTTTAACACGGTTAATACCTATCTGAGATCCGTGGGATTCGTCCATACCTAAACCATAACTCCCCTAACCTTATTCATAATAACCCTTGCTGAACCCTAATCCTAACCTTTACCTCTACACTTAACCTTTTATAAATTTCAACTCAATGGTGAGATTCCAAGATTCCTGCAGATAACAAGGATCCATTTTACACTTCCCAACCAGAACTGAGTCGGCATTCTCGTTTCCCAGCAGGCCGGCTGTTGATTTACGAATGAGCTATACATAAGTAGCAAGATACTCCGAACACTAGAGGGAGGGCTACAATTCCTTCATGGAGCCTCTTATAGTGTCATCTCTCCATCTTGTGAGTTCTGTCGAGGGCTGCAGACAGTCCCCTTGAGAGCACTCTGTACCAAGGTCAAATTGAGTCACAATGGTGGAAAATATTACTCTTAGATGGATGATGCTGTCCTGCAGGTGTTTCATCTCTGTTCCTCAGGCTTTTAGCCACGGTGTACTGTGCGCTATATTATAACCTGCTCAAAAGATTCCACTGTCCGGTCTAAACCCTCTCTGCAGTCACATTTGATTTGTCATTTTTTGCTTTGTAGTTATTCATGGTAAAATTTGACATAGATTTTTAAGCTATAAAGCCAGGTTAGCCACATGTCAGCACGGGGGAGAAGTGCTGCCACTGACCCAAATTGTGCTTCCATACAGATGCTTCATGAGACAGGGTAAATTCAAAACAAAAGAGCTTTATTGCCTATGAAGTTTATAACCTAAAGGATCATAATATTACAACTTAAATGTTCAGCAACACAAACGTGCAAACAGAGCTACCTGCTCTTTCAGTTCTCTCCTCTAAATCAATGTTTCTAACTCAGTCCTCCAGTACCCCCAACAGCTCACATTTTTGTTGTAGCCCCGGCAAGCTCACCTGATTCAACTTCAACGAATCATAGAGCCCTCAATGAGTTAAATCAGGTGAGTTTCAATGAGGCTACAACTAAAATGTGTGCTGTTGGGGAGCCTACGAGGACTAGTGGTAAGTGGACCTGCTCAAAAATGAAGGAGACAGTCACTGAGCAATGGGTTATGTCCCAATAACATCTCCCTTTCTCCCAACGTATGGACCTATTCACTTCCTTTCCTTGGATTTGGAAAGGAAATTACTGTTGAAATGTAAACTCCCTACACAATTCATGCTTTTAAACTTGTGGAGAACAGTGAACGAGAATTGCACAACTCCAGCCTGGAGGAAGGAGAGATAAGGGGATGGAACCCATGGTCTGTTGGTTGAATGAGCTGTGAGCCACACCCTTAAACCCCCTAGAGTTGATGTCCGTCACCCCTGTGGAAATCTAATTAGCATAATGATAAAATCCCAATTGGAATCTGTCATTTTAAGCTAGAGATCTGTTGTTTTGCTAAAAATTGCTTAGGTCTCAATCAACCGCGATCCGCCCGATGTCGCACCTCCGCATCTGCGGTGAAAGGTGACAGAGCTAGAGCAGTGTTTGTCTGACCATGAGACATCCGAAAATCTCCATCTTCTCACAAAATCGTCTGTAGAGTCCAAACGGTTTGGCCTACAAAACTATTATGATCTCACAAACAAGTGTACATGTCTGTTGTTTTGCTCTACAGTTCTACCGGCCTCACAATACTGTCTGAAAGGTCCCCCATACCAGTTGAAGTATATATGGAGAATGTTTAGTGCCAAAAATAATCTTTTCATTTATTTTTATGCCACTTCAAGGCGTCTTAAATTTCAAAATCAAATAGCTAAAATGATCTTTGGTTTGACATTCTTAAAACAATTCCATATAGCTTAGTAGACCGCCTCCCCAGTTTAGACAGGGCTGTAATGGGTTGCAATAAACATGCACGTTCCAGGCTGACTACATGTCTTAAGGTACCCGTTAAGTTTCTACCCCTCAAGGCACCACACCATAAAGGTTTCTATTTCAGTTCAAGTCTACTTTGAAGCCCCTAAGCATAACTCAAACACATTATTCACCCAATGCCCATTGAAAGAATAAGTAATCTTTGTCTTCCTTGCAAAAACCTGGAGGAGAGGTCAGACTGTTCTCCCCAATATCCTCTGTCCATGCTGTGTGTTTTGATTCAAGAACTTTCCCACAATCTGTCGCTCCCTGGCCTTGTTTATGTCTCAGCACACTGTTATTCCCATGATTACAGCATGCTTCTGCATTCAGCTCAGGAACGATCCATTGCATACTAATTTGTTTTCTTTCGAGGATCACAAGCCTCTAGGTAATGACAGTAGTTATTAATATTACTTATTCAGACACACACACACACACACACACACACACACACACACACACACACACACACACACACACACACACACACACACACACACACACACACACACACACACACACACACACAGAGAGAGAGAGACACACACACACACACACACAAACACCACACACACACACACACACACACACAACACACACTCACACACACACACAAACACACACACACAGACACACACACACACACACACACACACACACACAAACAGGAGGCAGTAAGCACACAAACACACACATGTGCACACACATACCCCACGAGAACACACATAAGCACACGTTCCTTTACAGAGACACACACACACAACCATATGGCAGGTGTGCCCATGATGCCAGGTGAGTCAGTGTCTATGTGATGTTACTCTCTCATCTATCTAATAAAAGCGTGAGAGGCTTGGCTATGATAAACACATTATCAGTCTATGTCTTTAAGAGCAGGTTATTATGATATATAATAATTGTAAGCTTTATTACCATAGCCTCATTCCTTGTCACATAGTTATTCTCTTTCCTTTACCTTGTACATTCCTAATGCTATCATTTGTGTTCTTGTTGTCCCTTCATTTATAAGGGATTAGGGTCAGAGGGCAATGTCACTATTGACCTGAACAATATTAAAAAAATTCTAAAATCAAGCCATAGCCATTTGTTTGGACAGGTATAGAACATGTACCAGGTTTTCCTGGTGATCAGATATGATAATTACTGTGATTACATTTTACTCATATGTGTAATCATATACCAATACTTATAACGGCTTTATAACAGTCTTATATGCTAACCTAGTCTTTCATGATTTTACTCTTTGTGGTTCTATTTTTGGTTCACTGATCATCCATTGGTAAATACTGATAGGGGAGGGGATTCAGTTTCACACAGATAGAAGTTCTATATTCAATAATGACAACAACAACATTAGATCCATCATGGATTAAACATGACCCAAAGTTCTGCTATCATCTTTTATTTGTCTCTCATTGATTTCACTGTCAGAGCATGCAGCGTCAAAAAAGCTATCAAGTTGTTCCAACCTATCACACTCAAAAACACCAAAAAAAACCCACAATGCCTCAACATTAACATATAGACGATTTTAAAAAAACAGATATAACAATGATCATTTAGCAATGTACTATCATTCATTTTGATTACTGTTATTATTCTTCGTAGTAATTGTGGTAGTATTTCACATTACACATTGTTGCAGTTCCTGGTAAACTCATACTTTCAAATATCTAAATTATATACTCCTGTCCCCATATATATGAGTTTCAATTTCAAGTTTCAAGTTTTTTATTATCACATATTTGATTCTATTGTGTTTCTTACTTGCAGTTTCCATCTGACAATCAACAACAATTATAATACAAATTAAAATATAACACTAAGTAAATGGCTCATAGAATAAATACCTTTTTAGCATAAGTATAATACAGGAAGGCACAATTTATAGTCCAATATTTACACATGTATCAATCATTGGGGACAAGTGTTTAAATTTGTAGTATTAGCAATAGTAAATAAGAGTCTGGTTGCAGCAGTTGTGGTGTGTGTGTGAGAGAGAGGGAGTGTGGATGTATAAATGCACAACGACCATTAGTTCCTAACCCCAGCAGGCAGTAGTAACAACAACCATTTTTTATGCTGCTCAACAAGCCATATATAAATATCCCTAATATGACATATTAGGGAAAGGTTTATGGGTGGTGGTGGGGGGCTGTCTGTGCACTCACCTACTGCTCTCACAATTAACTGGCAATGGGCCATGCCCTCATGATTCTGGGAATTCAAAAGACCAAAGCACCTCCCCTTTAATACTGTCTCTAAAAACTCATTAAGTGACTTAATCATCTCAGACTCTAGTGTGTCCTTGGGCTGTCTGAGCCGGCTGTGGTGAGAGAGAGTGGATCATTAGCAAGCGAGGAAAGTGACAGAATGGATGAAGAAGAGTTGTTGTTATGCTCTATTGTCTTCTTATATGTTGTTTGTGTGATTACAAATTAACTGAAAAGACAAGTGTGTATTGAATAAGGCTCTATGTTTAGAGTGGTGACAGGAATGGGCAGAGGTTTCAAATCAGTTATCTACACTCTTCATTCCACTTAAGCATGTGAAATCAAATCCCCTTATCCCTCTCTCACTTGGACTGCAGCTATGATCATGAACTGTTGATGTCCTTTCTACTTTGGGCAAATGATGCTGTAAATACTCTGCTTTTGGGTTAGATGGCGATATACACAAATCAAAAGTTCTACTGAGGTCTGTTCTTACAGAATGTTAACTTTAGACCCTGTCTATTCTAAGATCGTGATAGATATGCCAATTACTTGGCTCTACCAAGAGTGTAGAAAAATGTTATTATTTTGATAAATGTAATTTTAAATTAATTTAAGTTCTGGAAAGATTCTAGAGATCCATTTAAACAGGAATATAGCAGTGGGGCATCATTATTTTGGTGTTTCACAACACATCTTTGCAATTCCGGCTCATATGAGATTTGTACACATCAAAGTTGGCTACCCTGTTGCCTTGCTGTCACTCGATGCTCAGTATTCAGTGCAGGCGAATCGTTGCTCTATCTACGTAAGACAATGAGGCTACCCTGATAAGGTTTTGATTAGTCATTTTCAAAGCTGTAGCGATCAATTATTTTAAGAGAAAAAGCAGGCTATCTCACCCCTTGACCTAATCAATTTTTCTTTCTTTAATCAATCCATCATCTCTTAAAAACAATCACATCATGATACACTGGCTGTCAGTTCCAAAGCTCTGATACTCTGTGAGTGACAATCTCTTTGATGAAGAGTGTGGTAGGGTGCTTGTCCTGCAGGCATCAAGTTATAAAATGTAAATCAAGTTGACATGTTAATGTACACCTCAAAACAGCTCTTTTGATTCAGTAATTTAATTTTAATTTGTGATGATCGGTTTGATAGATGGCTATACTGGCCTATTTCAAAATCTTAGAGGTGTGCCTTACAATAACATGCTTTTCTTGCTTGTGGTGCAGGAGTTACAGCACGAAACACAAGTGTATTGAATGAACTCAGAGGTGTGTATATCGTTTGTCTTACATGGTCTCTGACCGAAACATTGATGTTCGATTCTGCAGAGGAAAATCGTGTGTTCAGGAAAATTTGTATTTCAATACCAACTAAAGGATCCCTGTACCAAGTAATGACAAATATAATATTCAGGTTCCAGTAGAGATGTTGTTGAATGTATAGTCTGTACATTTTTGTCTAATGCTATGCAATACTAGTTTCAGTAAGTAAGAGAAAACAATGTCATTATTTAACAAAACATTGGCTCAATAATAAACTGTTGTTTACAACACCCTCAGCAAATACTTGTCACATGCTTCTTAAACAACAAGTGTAGACTAATAGTGAAATGCAAGCAGACTGAGTGACTAAGATAGAGGAACTCCTATAAAAAATATATTTGGTATGTATATACACTTTAAAAATTGGTTCCTTATAGAACCAAAAGTTCCTAGTAGCAGCTGATTCTATGAACCCACAAAAAGGTTCTATATAAAACCCAAACCAACCTTTCTATATGAGTGGAATGTAGGTGGGACCTGTCTTATATAATGTATCTATACATTAACACAAAACTAGACATCTTCAAGTAGGCCCACCTTCCTTTATAGGCTATAGAAGCAGAACAAACCTAACTACCCTATCTCCTACTCCAGGTGATATATAGCATGAACAGTGGAAATCACAGAGTAGCTAAGGTAGGCTATAAAATTGACAGTGTTTTATTTGTGAAATTGTTTTTATATTTTTCTGATGTAAATGCAGTGGTGTAAAGTACTTAAGTAAAATTACTTTAATGTACTACTTTTTTTGTTTATATTTTCTTCTTTTTTACTTTTACTTCACTACATTCCTAAAGAAAGTATTTATTTTTATTTAAAAAAATTCTTATTACATTTTGATGTTAGCAGGACAGAAAATGTCCAATTCACCTTATCAAACATTACTGCCTCTGATCTGGCGACTCACTAAACACAAATGCTTCGTTTGTAAATGATGTCTGAGTGTTGGAGTGTGCCCCTGGCTATCATACATAAAATAAATAAAATGAATTTGAAATGATTCATACTTTTACTTTTGATACTTAATATATTTAAAACCAAATACTTTTGGGCTTTTATTAATTTGTATTTTACTGGAGGTGACTTTTACTTGAGTCAATTTCTGTATACTACTTTTACTCAAGTATAACAATTGGTACTTTTCCCACCACTGTGTAAATACAGAAAAAAATGGAAGCTCAGAAACCCTCTTTTCCACCAACCCCAACCCCCAAGACAGTGGTTTTATAGTGGAGGCTGGAGTCTTTCATCTTGATTACTACATTTCAGAGGGCAATATATGCCAAATAATATGCATTATGATGCATTAGATTTTATATTGAGGAAAATACTCTGATTAAGTTATGAGTCTAAGGGTTGAAAATTGTAACCGTGCCATTTCTAGATAGCATATCCAAATGGATGGTCCTATGAACAACAGGATACTCACCATATGTCAGATGGAGTGTGCACTACTTAGATGTTCAATCACAGCTAGATTTTTCCTACATTTATCTATCCTCCAACAATTATCAACGTATGGTACATACAAACAGCGCTCCCCTACGTTGCCTTCTGTCTATTGACAGTCAGCGACTGCGCAAACCTACTTGTAGCGAGCATAGAGCCCCGTGATGGAGCAGAGGGCCCTGTAGGAGAAGAGGGCCCTGTGGTGGAGCAGAGCCCTGTGATGGAGCATAGAGCCCTGTGTCGGAGCTGGACTCACAGAGCTATTGTGTTTTCTGCCAGGTGTTGCTGGTGAGTAAAGTAGCCGGCACCCGACCCAGTGGATCAGTCCCAGGTGGAGTGGATGGAGCCGGAGGAGGAGCTCCAGGCGCAGCAGTCAGAGAGGTGTTTGGAAGAGGTGAGTTCACCTGTCATCATCATCATCATGATAATATTAAAGGAAAGATTTACCCATTTGGAATGTTATAATACACATGTACCAAAAAATAATGACCCCGGAGTCGCATAGAACATCACCAGAGATAAATAAAAACAATATAACATTCAAAATGGTTGAATCTTTCCTTTAATCCAATCAATATCACCATAATCATCAATGATGTATTACACAAATGAATCACAAAAATGGGTGTATAACTAATAGCTTATATGCACGACAAAACACACATTGATCTGATGGTCGCTCATTGATTTGTCTGTAAAGAACATGCCTTTTTAGCGAATGGGGTGAGACTATTGTACGTGTTAGTTGTAAACTCTGGCTTCAAGTCATGAGTTATCATGTCATCTATATGAGACCAGACGTTTTGTGTGGCCCCTGATTGGTCATTTACAGGCAACGGCAGGAATGTCTGTAGGTTCTAAATATTCTCATATACACTATGAGAGAAGAGACCCTCTATAATTCACCACTGCCTTCCTTGTGGCATGTGACTGACCTTGCCGATCTTCTGGGATATCTCAATGGCACTTCACAGCATGTCCTCTCCAAAGTGGCTTCACCGCTAAAGGGTTCAGCTCTGGTAGAGACAAATGATGTATGCAATGATTGTGGGTGACGGGAACGCACTATGACATGTCACCAGTATTTTCCTCACTTCTTTTTTATCTTGGCTGTGACCCTGTTTTAGCTTTGTATTCCAACAGTGTGGGAGTCACATACCCACTTCCTCATTTTGGCATGTACTTTTTCGACGGCTGGTTCCCGTTGGGTTAGTTATTATTTTACCCAAAACGGTTACAGGAGGACACATTTTGGCAGAGGTGCTTTGGGGTTGAATACCGTGTTGACAGCCGAGGATGTTGGTGGCTGGCATGCCGCCTTAAAACCAACTAAATCTCGTATTTTTAAACAGACAAAACCAGGCAGGGGCTTTTTTTGGGGGGTTCTATGAGCCTCTGTTTAAGTCAATGGCAATTCTACTATGTGAAATAGGGGGTTGGGAGGTACATTTTGTGTGGGTCCAAAGTGGGTTTGTAGAGAAAGGGGTTCAGAAGGACGGGTTTGGGTAGACTACAGAGCTGGTGGTATTCCAAAGGTCCAGCTGGTGGGTGACCCAAACGTACTTGGTCAGCAGGCCAAACTTGGCTCCCTGCTGGATTCCAGCACATTCACAGGTCCTAAAGCCTGTCCAGTGATCGTGGACAGATTGTCTTCGTGAAGCTTGTTAAAGGGGGAAGGAAGGCTAATAGGGGGTGGGTCATATGTTCTTTGTAAACATTCTGGATTTTGTTCCTAAATATACAGCAGGACTAGGTGGGTTTGTGTTATGATATTCAATCACATTATATCGACAACGCTCTGACTACACACACACACACACACACACACACACACACACACACACACACCCACTTCACACTCAAATACCCACTCTTCCACATCTCAACACACTCCTAACTCCAGTCAAAGTTGAGCCATACTAAACCCCCCACACTGTATTGTCAAGAATTGGGATTTCCTACTTTCCTTTTTAATCTAACACCAGTGTTTGGTTTTGTCAAATTGCCATAGGCCCAATACTGTCATCTCACATCCTCCTAATACCCTCTCCCTCTTCTCCCCCACTCAGGCTGGAGTGAAAGGCAGTTAAAATGCCTGCTAGGTGTGTTCGGGAGGCAGGCGGACTCTGGGCCGACAGTAATTGAGTAAGACAGTTATGCTTTACCCCTGCAAAACTGTCATTGCTATCTAAGTGTACATTGTCACATGAATTAAATTCAAGTGAGTGGATTTGGTTGGATGCTCAGCCAAGGTTGACAAAATCCCTAAAGCATGTGCACCTCTGAAAGCTGCTTTTTTTTCTGGAGGTGGCACAGGTAGAGGTTCTTCCTGACCTGGATTTTGAAATGTATTTTTATTTTTCACTACAGCATGAAACCAAGACCGAAAGCACCGAACGCAGGTTTATTTATTGACCGTGACGGAGAGACGAAGCATGGGAGGACTCGGTCAACATAGGTGAGCGATATAATGTCACATGACATCAGGACTTCAATGTCTATTATAATAATCTGTTATTCCAGGAAGGATATTGGCAGCACCAACAGGTCTCACTGACTAAAAGGCCTGCGATTGCAGAAAACAAGCAAATGTAAACAAGTTCAATATTTCTCCAATAACATCCGGCTTCACGTAAACTAAAGTCTGGAGTCATAACACATCAATTCCAAAGTGGCTGATTTAGACTCAACTTATGCTACTAACTGCTAAACCACACCAGCCTTCTGGCTCCTGGAGAGTTGGACTAAAATACAAGCAAAAAGGTTGAGTAAATGTGAACGTGTGATTGAATTACTCAGCAGGTCATCTACCCCAGGCCTTCCCAAACAGACCTTGACTCACCACTGACTGCACCGAACCGTGTGACCTGACCTCTGAAATCCACTAAACACCCTTTAGACTTCATCAGTCTTTCTCCTGAGTGGCTGGAGCTTTTAGTCCTTATAGATCTTACATTACTCAGTATATCAACCTCAGTATTTCTTTCGTTTTTGTTTACCGACTTAACCGCACTATTGTGTTCCTTTGCACTAATAATCCTCATTCCTGTTAACACAGGATTACTAAACATGGGCTATTAGCACCCTTCACAAGACTTTAGGTAGGCTGAAATTAATAGGGAAATAAATGTTGAATGTTTATATGACAAACGTTGGGCGTGTTTGCAGATTGGTAAGGGGATACCAGAATATTTTATTGACAGTGCCACATGGGGTTGATCCAGATCCCATTTCTTTGTGAGAAGATCTTCACCCCTCAAAGGGCAAATGTCACCCTAAGTTCATGTGGAAACCCCCAGTAGTTCTGAATGCTGACTGGTTATTGGGACTGTATTAAAGACATGCTCCGGAACTTTGGCGACTAGTAAGTATTTTTTTTAACCTCCCACTTTGGGCTGGATGTGTAGCCTAGCGGTTAAGCACTTTGGGCCAGTGACGTGGTGCACACATCTGCATATATGTGACATAGTACACAATTTATGGGGGCCACTTTCAGAACTACTGGCTAAAGAGTATACAAAAGACCCAGATAGTCTCTTTAAGTAGGCTTTTGTTGTTGCAGGAATAGATATTGTAGGGGTATAATTACTGAAACAGTAATTCCTGCTCTTTACTAACAAGTTTCCCAGTAAGTATGTGTGGACGAGGAGGCACCCCCAGGAAGAGGAAGAGGCCCAGGGCCTCCACTAATCCTGTTGTATGGTATCAATGTTGTAACAACCTCTTTCTTATCTAAACTCAGTTTTATTAGCCCCATATTTGTCTTAGAAATGCATACTGGGATATTTCAGTCATTTTGAGTGTCCCAGAGTCTCAAAGTCAACATATTTATGAAACCCTTAAACAAGTCAACATTTCACAGGTGATCTTCAATTTCAAAATGACTCAGGACAAAGCCTTCAGGTGGTGGGTGTAAAATGTCCACTGCTTGGCCCCCCTGGTGGTCAACAGCAGGAGTGATTCACTCTTTTAATCTCTGTCTCCCCCTGGTGGTCAACAGCAGGAGTGATTCACACTCTGTGTTTCTGTCTCCCCCTGCAGGTCGTAAACGGGAGTGGTTCACGGTGGACGAGGCCATCAAAGTCCTGCAGCACCACAAGCCGGACCACGCTGAGTACCTGAAGCGGCTTAATCTCAGCTGCTCCCCAACTAACGGGAACTCCCTGCTCCCCAGCCCGCCCCCTAATGACAACTTCCCCCGTTACGGCCCCCCCACCACTGGATCTGTTCTGGGCCCCTCGCGCAGATAGGACTGGCCCCTTCCCACGCCCATGAACTATCTTCTACCTGTACAGATACACTGAAAACTGACATTTTGCATGAATATACGAATCCTCAGAGTCACGGCTCACGCCACATGTATGTAAATGACTGTATACTTGGACAAACCAAAGCCATACTTGGAACTGTGTCTGGATGATTCCGTTAAGGAATGCCTTTCAGTAACTTCTTTAAGAATGTTCTATTGGGGTCAATTGTATTATTATTTTATTCCATAATGAAGTAAATCACACAACATGGCTGCCACAGAAAAGGGGTCATTGGCTGACAATAAGATGGAAAATGGCGGTGTCACTGGACCTCGGGAGCTGGCGCAGTCTTGACAACAAAGAGATGCTACCTCAGTTGGACGAGCACTGGAAGGACCGTCTTAGCACGGTGTCGGATTCCCTTTGGCTGGTGTTTAACCTATACTAACAAACTACAGCTCAAAAATATGACTGTTTATCTACTTCAAGTAGTACCATAAAGTGTGGACAGAAGACAAGGGCTCACTATTGTCACTCCCCCTTCACCTCAGTAATTGGTGTACTTCTTCAAGTTTAGTTGTAAAAACAACAAAAGGTTGTTTTTAAAAAAAAAAAAATTTTTTTATACGGAGCATTTCACATTTAATTGCCTTTAATTGTGTTGCCTTGATTGTCATCATCTATCATCATCATGAATAACACTCATTTGATAAACTCATTTAATTATTAACCCCGCCCCATATATGATCACTTCAATCTTCAAAAGAGCCTCTTTACAAGTTGAAGGCAGGCCCTCTTTAAAAGAATAATATCTATATTTCATTAAATTGCCACAAATTATGTCTCCTCCATTCTGAGATAATGTACCTTAATCCACACTTGTGCATCTTGTCTGACCACTGAATGAGGATTGAACCCCCCACACAGGGGATCTGTAAACACTTTGCTGCAGAGAAGTGTAGAATTATGTGTCTGGTTAACAGAAATGCAACCATATTAACTTTTCTCCTCTCCATCTTTTAGATTGTTTTTCTAATGATGTAAAAATATATATACTGTATATATATAAAATTGTTGTAAGTGTGTGTTTCATGGAGAAATGCTGTGCCATGTAGTGAAGGTCTGACAGTAAAAATGTTCCTCCTTTCAGTTCCACCTAAGAACAGAGATGAGATGACATGGAACAACGAATAGGAAAGTTGTCTGAAAGAGAAAGGGAGTTGATGGAAATTGGTGCTTTCGGTGTTGGATTTATGGTGGAACAGCAATGGTGGTTAGGCTGAACCAGGAAATGTTCTTACGATGGACATGTATGTGAGATATTATAGTTGAGAACACACTTGTAAATTGTACTGCTTTACTGGAGATTACACAAGCATAAAAGTGGTTTCACTTTTTAATCTTATTACTCAAACACTATCTCACCCAGACTCCCAGCATTAACATTATCACAAGAACACCCCTCTGGGGCAGACTTGGATCAAATACATACCAGTATGTCAACTTTCAAATACATGAGGTATTGTAGGGTGGGCGGAGTTTGTATTTTGGGGATTATTCCATTGGTTCCATTTTACTAGGCAAGCTAAATCAAGTGCACTGTATTTTACATGTGTACTTGACCCAGGTCTGCCATAGTGGATAATGCTTGTTTTGTTTTGAGCTCATGCCTCATCAAAGCAGTTATTTGGGAGAGAGCGTTTAGGAGCCAGTAAGTAACCCAAGAAAACGTGTTAAAAGATGAAGGTGGGATCTATTGTGAGTTTGATATTGACCCTTCTCAAAATGTGTGATTGGACAGTCGTCTGGCTGGTCCAGTCTTTCTATAAAGCCTGTGATTGGATAAAGTCTGCCACTTGGTCAGACTACATGTGGTGTATGTTGCATACATTGTGTCTGTGTGACAATTAAATAAATATCGATCCTGGGCCAAATGAAACATGTTTGATATAATTGGCCAGGCAGAATGATAAAGTCAAAATCTACTTACTCTAGCCATGTCTAATACGTGATAATAATTGGTACATTTGGTAATGTTCTAAGGATTTCTAAAAATACATGGTTATTCATGAAACTATCACCTTTAACCAGTTTTATTTTTAATGGATATAACAATTTATATAGATTGGTTGATGCATACTGGTACACTACATTCAGGAAGGAAAGTAAGGACATTAATGCTATTTGTCCTGATTTGAAAAAAGTGACAAATTTACAGCAGCTGTAGTTTTATTTTGAATGAATAATGGACCCTTATTACTGACACTAAACAGTCCCTGTAGAATGAATGCGTGGGGGACTGCTGTGAATGTGTGCTGATCAACTTTGTGCCAGGCACTGTCTCACTAGGGTGTGTTGAAGCACTCACTTGTTTATCAATGCAAACAGAATTTCCTTTATGATCACATGTACAGTGAAATGGGATAAAGTGGATTGAAGACTATTCTGTTTGGAATAATCATTCATTAAAAGGGAATTACTTGACTCCAGCCTGTCTGTACTGCATCTACTCATTTTGTTCAGTGTTTCTCCAGTCTTTTGGTACATTGTTGGTGCATGGTTGTGTTAGTGGGTGGGTCAGTTGTTACTTTGTGTTAATTTTCCAATAAAAAGACAGTATAGAACAGGAAGTCCACAAGGATGCTTCATGGAAACGGACACAAGATGACTGCTCCAGGGCACTTAGGAGGGATGCATGAAACTTACTGTATGGCCCTCAATATTTTTAAGGTTGTTATATGGCCCATATAACTACCATGTACACTGAACAAAAATATAAACGCAACATGTAAAGTGTTGGTCCCATGTTTAATGAGCAGAAAAAATATCCCAGACATTTTCCATACGCACAAAAAGCTTATTTCTCTAAAATGTTGTGCACAAATTTGTTTACATCCCTGTTAGTGAGCATTTCTCCTTTGCCAAGATAATCCATCCACCTGACAGGTGTGGCATATCAAGAAGCTGATTAAACAGCATGATCATTACACAGGTGCACCTTGTGCCGGGGACAATAAAAGGCCACTCTAAAATGTGCAGTTTTGTCACACAACACAATGCCACAGATGTCTCAAGTTTTGAGGGAGTGTGCAATTGGCATGCTGACTGCAGGAATGTCCACCAGAGCTGTTGCTAGAGAATTTGATGTTCATTTCCCTACTATAAGCCACCTCCAATGTTGTTTTAGAGAATTTGGCAGTACATCCAACCGGCCTCACAACCACAGATCACGTGTATGCGTCATGTGGGCGAGCGGTTTGCTGATGTCACTGTTGTGAACAGAGTGCCCCATGGTGGCGGTGGGGTTATGGTATGGGCAGGCATAAGCTACGGACAATGAACACGATTGCATTTTATTGATGGCAAGTTGAATGCACAGAGAGATACCGTGACGAGATCCTGAGGCCCATTGTTCGTGCCATTCATCTGCCGCCATCACCTCAGGTTTCAGCATGATTATACACAGCCCCATAACGCAAGGATCTGTACTCAATTCCTGGAAGCTGAAAATGTTGCAGTTCTTCCATGGCCTGCATACTCACCAGACATGTCACCCATTGAGCATGTTTGGGATGCTCTGGATCGACATGTACGACAACATATTCCAGTTCCCGCCAATATCCAGCAACTTCGCACAGCCATTGAAGAGGAGTGAGACAACATTCCACAATCAACAGCCTGATCAACTCTATGTGAAGGAGATGTCGCACTACATGAGGAAAATGATGGTCACAGCAGATACTGACTGGTTTCCTGATCCACGCCCCTACTTAAAAAAAAAAGGTATCTGTGACCAACAGATGCATATCTGTATTCCCAGTCATGTGAAATCCATAGATTTAGGGCCTAATTAATATATTTCAATTGACTGATATCCTTATATGAACTGTAACTCTGTAAAATCTTAGAAATAGTTGCATGTTGTGTTTATATTTTTGTTCAGGATAGATAACCTGAAGGCTACCTTCCTCTGTTTAGGTGTCCCAGGTGTCTTTGATGCTGTAGCAGTGTCTTCAGGTGCTCAGGGTCAGAGACAGACTGAACACACTCCTCCAGGTCAGAGAAGGCAAGGCTGAGACAAGATGCTGTCTGAGGGTGAGAGAGGCAAACTTAAAGTTAAAAGGTTAAAAAGTCCAATCCCAAATCAACCCCTAGCTCCTACCTACTGGACACGTGTTGATGTTCAGTCCATTGATTAATTTATTAAAGGGGGTTCATTCGTTCACAACTGTAAACGCAACATTTTTCACATTTGAATGGATAGGATGAAGATGTATTCATATCAGTACCTGTGTAAAGCTGGGCACCGGCAGCAGCTCCTCCAGTCTGGAGAAGAACTCCCACAGCAGAATCTGCAGTGCTGTGTCATACTTAGAGCCGTACTTCACTGGGAACACCTCCTTTAATGAAAATGTAGAGAGCCATTACACAGTGAGGTGAATGGTCTTGCCTATAACACTAGTTATCATCAATATGCATTAGTTTCATACAATACTTGTTTTATTCATTTGCACTAATATTCTTGATTTTTGTCACAGCACCCAACTTGAAACACAACACACACATCACATGCTTGGTAGCATTACATTCAATTTCAGGTGCATGCTAGCCTGCTTGCTCTTCAGGCATATCCAACACTTTTGCTTGATTAGTACACAGAACTACCCAACTGTGGTATAGAGAATATAAAGTGTGTATTAGTAATTGACAGGTGTGATACAGGTGTTGTATATCCAAAATGATTGGATAGTAAATGGAAAAATGGAGGGAAAAAAGTGTTACAATTAACAGACCTCATCCAGAATTCGGCATAATTTACAACAGTGGTTCCCAGTACTAGAAGTCCTGGGGGTACTTGGCCTATCCACAGGGGGTACTTGAGAATACTCATGAGACCATAGGCCTACTGGTAAAATGCACGAGGGGGTACTTCAGGGGTACTCCGGGCACAGCAAAATTCAGTTGGTGGTACAGTACCTGAAAAAGGTTGGGAACCACTGATCTACAACAGGAATGGGGGTGGGGGTGACAAACAATTAATTAATTAATTTGGCACTCATGAGGGGCCTCAGTTGCTCGCTGGTCTGCCTACCCACACATGCAGTCAGTGCCGGCCCTAGCCTTTTGGGGGCCTTAAGTGAAGTTGAGTTAATTTCCTGCAATTCTACACATTTTGCCATGGGCCGGAGAGAAGATTTTGCAATTTTATAACTAATTTCATGCAATTCTACTCATTTTGTAAATCTGAGACTCAAATTAGTATGATATGTTATGTTTGATATGATTACGTAAGACAGGTTACTTAAGACGAGAACAAAAGGAGGGTGGTTGGTCAGGGTGGATGGATGAGCGTATAACTTTAGCATGTTAGCAACTTTTTAACTACTTTGCATGTTAGCTAACCCTTCCCCTAACCCCCAGCCTAGCTAGCGTGAGCCGCCTAGCTAGCGTCAGCCACCTAGCTAACGTCAGCCACAACATATTGGAATTTGTAACATATCATATGTTTTGCAAATTTGTATCATACGAATTGTAATTCGTAACATATACGAAATGGATGATGGACATCCACAAATTAATACATACTATACTAAACATAACATAACATATCATATTAAACGTGTCTCGAATTTACATACAGAATAATACAAAATTCTCTGAGACCAGGTTGGGAAGAGAGAAACAGCCAATTTCCTGATTTAAAAAAAAACATTTTGCCATAGTGTGGAGACATGTTTGCAGTTTTTTATATGATATCTGATGATCAATGGGGCCCCGGTCGATAATTCGACCATGATTACTACAAGTTTAGATAGCTGGCCTCTAGACTAATTTACCAATCTAAAAATGTTTTGCTGACATGAACTAAGTGAGTGATTGTCAGTAACTGACATAAGAGAAAAACAGCTGATGCACAACCAAATTTCGAAATTGCACCTTGTGTATATTCTATTAGTCCAACTCTCAACAGTAAATTCAAACCCGGACAATTCCTAAAAAAAATAAAATGTGGGTGGGGGGAGCCTTATCTGCCGGCCTACAAAGCCGGGGCGCCAGTTGCCCCATCCCGGATCTACAAGCGTTGCTATTGGCCTTGTAGCCTAGGAACGATAACATTTTGGCATTCTTCCCAGCATGTCTTCGCTTCCTTATTTGTAAAATGATATTACAGGTGACGACAATACAGACCACACCCCAGTGACAATGAACTCAACTGTCCCACTTGCACAGGGACGGACTCAGCCGAATAATTCACCGTTCGGGAACACCGAGTTACTATGTATGAACGGGTCGGAAAAGGACGATAGTGGCACTTTTGATGAATCTGCGGCCTATTTTATGTTATTACACGTTTGGATATCTACGGAATCATGGAAGAGCCGCAATGTATGAAGTCAGTTTTACCTGCGCTAGACTCATTCACACTTGACGCAGTTGACACAAGTTTGGCATTACCACCAGAGGGTAATACGAAGACTCATTCAAATGACCGGAGTTTTCGTGTTCAGCAACAAGTGCGGCTCACACTTGCTCGTAAGGGCAAAAAGACAAAGGACAATGGTAAAATAGTAACGTTAGTTTAACGTGTGTTTACATTGAGTCTGCATGAACAAGCAAGGTCTGTAAGATTAGGCTATTGATAGCGCCTCGGGAATTTGAGGATGGGGAAAAATGTTTAGGCATAGCCTACCAGGAAAACAAGACGGGTGACATTTTATTTACCATGACGTTTGCAATCATGTCAGCAACTATTCCATTCAATCTCCTCAAGCCTACTGTATTTGTAGTCCTCCCCATTTACCTTTCCAATAGGAGAGGGCAAGTGTCCAAAGGGTAATTAGGGAATTGGTAAAATGGCATGATCCTTCAGAACACGTGGTTTATCTTTCAGGCAGTCTTCATCTATCCAGAAACCCACCAAGTATCACCAGTTCCAGAGATGGAATCTTGTCTAACATGATGGTAAGGCCTATCCTATAGTATACACAAACAACTCACACACACAACCCATTATCCACAGTCACAGGTGCATTAGCCTCTCAGAAATTAATAAGCCTGGATGTTAGAATTAACAGCTATGTGATTCAACTCTGGAGCAAGGGACTTCACCCTCCATGGCAGTCAAGTGCAATGTGTCTGGAGGATAAGTGAAGTGTTGTTTTTTAAAACTTGAATTCCATATTTAGTGCGTCACTGAGGTGATGAACTTCACAAGAAACAGCAGGAAAAGGAGATGATATCTATTGCCCTAAAACAAACTGTGGTCTGCATTGGTTTTGAATGTACCGCCCATATGGTTTGCATAAAAACAAATGGGATAGTCTCAGGGATGTGCAGCTATTATAAGACCCCAGCCCCTAGTGCAGAGGTGGGTATCCAACACTATCTCAATAATGTGACAAATGAAGCCTTTCCTTCTGGCACACTTCTGCCAGGTCGCAGTTGTAAATGAGAACTTGTTCTCAACTGGCTTACCTGGTTAAATAAAGGTTAAATAAAAAAATAAAAAAACTTGACATATTTATCGCCCCTTTGTCTGTTCTACCAAATGTTGAAATTCTATTATCTCACATAGACAATTGAATTGAACAGCATTTTATTGAATAATACCTTTATGATTCCCAAAGGAAACCTAAGGTGTGGCTTTCAGTATATAAAACACACAATACAGTATGATGTAACAATACAAGCACAACAGTGGTTATTCAAACATCAGAGAGAGCATTTTGTATGATTTTTTTCCCTAAACCATTTGTGTTGCTTTGAGTCATCACGACTGTGTCCAATTATATGCAACTGCTTTACACAGATGTTTTAGCATTATTACCAGAAGTCTCTTTATGGTTGATTCAGTTGTAAACCTTCTGAAATGGGGCAACCACTGCTTTTCACCTTTCCATGTAGACACACTCATCTTTGGGCCAGATTGGCGGCGTGGACATCAGCAGCCTGTCGTCTTTGAAGGAGAATATAAGAAGTCCGTCTAAGAGGGTGGATTTGACCCCAGTCTCCAGCCCTGAGTTACCTCGCTCCCGTCTGGCCTACGGGACACTCCGTTTCGGAACCTACACCCTCCCCGGCCCTAGCCAGCCGCCCATGATGTGGACTTCAGTGGAGCGGTCGTACGGGACAGACTTGATGCGGCGTTATGCCCATTCGGAAATGGCCCGTAGCACAAGGACACACGCCATGGCTAACGGCGGCAACTACCACTGGGGCCAGTCCCTCAGACAGACTCGAGGTCCTCAGCCCCTCTCGGCAGACCACTCATTCCTGTGCAGCAGCCCTGTGATTCGCACCGACAACAGCCCCTACCAGATGGAGGTTCAAAGGGGGGCAGGGAGACAAACAGGCTACGGGTCATTCAATGCTACCCAGAGAGCAGAGGGCCTGGCCTGGCGGGCCCAGGTGGGGAGGGAGAGCCAGGGGCCTGTGGGAGCCAAATGGCCTCCCTCGTACCCGGCCTCGCTGGTCAGCATGGAGGTGGACATGGGCCAGAAGAGGGAGGAGGCGGAGCCAGAGATCCAGCAGAGAGACGTGAAGGAACTCACTGCACTGTAAGACAGTTTATGTGTTGCTCTACACACCTGTAGTTGATTAGATCTGGCAGTTAATTTAGTTCTCAACAACTCAAATCAAATGTTATTCGTCACATGCTTTGTAAACAAAAGGTGTAGACTAACAGTGAAATGCTTACTTACGGGCCCTTCCCAACAATGCAGAGAGAAAGAAAATAGAGAAATAATAGAAAAGTAATAATATGTAAAAGTAATAATAAATACACAATGAGTAACAATAACTTGGCCCTGTACACGGGGTACCAGTACTGAGTTAATTTTCAGGGTCACGAGGTAATTGAGGTAGATTTGTACATATAACTAGGAATAAAGTGACTAGGATAGATAATAAACAGTAGCAACAGCATATGTCAGTGCAAAAAAGTTAGTGCAAAAAGGGTAAATGTAGATAGTCCAGGTAGCTATTTGGTTAACTATTTAACTAGCAATTTGGATAGCTGTTCAGGGTCCGGTTGGTTCCAGATTTGGGTGGCTGATTGAGGCTGGTACTAAAGCTATTGGTTAACTGTAAAAGAGTCTTCCAGAGAATAGAGGTAGTTCAGTTGCTTATCTGTCGTTTCAGGTCAATGATTTACCTAGATTTTGTAGTAGGTGCATATAAATGAATACAATGGAAAGTGTTGTGAGGATGAGAAATCGGATGAATCAGCCTTTGGGATTGATAAAGTGAGTGTGTGTTTGTCATTGACAGGAAGTTCCTCTTCATTGCTCTCTCCCATACACAGGAAGCCGGAGAGCAAGGTGCCTGAGCTGACATTGGAGAGGGCAGTGAACCTGCTTGGCCAGGAGAATGAGGAGATGCAGATCACTGCTGCCAGCTTTATTCAAAACCAATGTTTCAACAGCGCTGACGCTAAGAAGATGGTGAGCTGGGGCCCATCTCTACTCATGTTGACTTGGTCCCTCAATTGAGGTTAAAGGCTGCCAGGCAGTAGGCCTACACTACAGCTGATGTTGCCAATACAGTATGTGCCATTTTCAAATAATTGGATTGGTAGGGGTATTTTCCCTTCAATTTATATTGAGATTATGTGGGCGATTCACATGAAAATTCAAGTTGAGCTCACACTTCATAGGAAACAATGGTAGCTGAATAGCTGTGCCTGTCTGTCCCCAGGTGTTCTACCTCCACGGGATACCCAAGCTGATCAAACTGCTGCAGAGCGACAGCGAGGAGCTGGAGCAGATAGCGGCAGGGGCGCTCCGAAACGTTGTCTTCGAGAGCAGCGAGAACAAGATGGAGGTGAAGGACAACGAGGGCGTGGCCCCCGTACTGCGTCTGCTCAGGAGAAGTCGCGACATAGAGACCCGGCGGCAGCTCACTGGTTAGTTTGAGCACCTCCTCGGGTAGATCTGAAATAAATCGTCGTAGCACTTTATTAATGACCAGGGCCTGTATTTACAAAGTGCCTCAGAGCAGGAGAGCTGATCTAGGATCAGTTTAGCCTTTTAAATCATAATGAATAAGAGGGGGGGGACCTGATCCTAGATCAGCACTCCTACTCTGAGATGCTTTGTGAACATGTGATTTACATGAAATATACGTGATAAAATGTAATGACAGTAGTAACCTAAGAATTAAACATGTTCCACAGGGCTGTTGTGGAACCTATCCTCCCATGACCTGCTGAAGGAGCGTCTCTCCAAAGAGGCCCTGGAGATCCTGACCACCTCTGTCCTGGTGCCCTGCTCAGGCCTGTCTGAGGGGGAGAACCCCAAAGACGGCATGCTGGCTGACCCAGACACCTTTTACAACGCCACTGGCTGCCTCCGGTAGGTCGTCTGGTCTGGACACAGGTGTTTATTGGCCATTTGTGTGTTTGGCACTGACCTATGTAGTATCTGTGATCAAGCATTTCTAGTGATCCATCTTAGGGCAGCCTGGGACACTACATTTACATTTTAGTCATTTAGCAGACGCTCTTATCCAGAGCGACTTACAGGAGCAATTAGGGTTAAGTGCCTTGCTCAAGGGCACATCGACAGATTTTTCACCTAGTCGGCTCGGGGATTAGAACCAGCGACCTTTAGGTTACTGGCACAACGCTCTTAACCACTAAGCTACCTGCCGCAGAAAGGGGTATAGTTGTTATGTTTGGGAATGATCATGAAATCATTTCTTGATTGATGGTCCTCTGTAGCTTAGTTGGTAAAGCATAGTGTTTTTCAATGCCAGGATAGTGGGTTCGATTCCCGGGTCTACCCGTACGTAAAATGTATGCATGCATGACTGAAAGTCGCTTTGGATAAAAGCGTCTGCTAAATGGTATACAGTGCCTTCAGAAGGTATTCACACCCCTTGACTTTTTCCACATTTTGTTGTGTTACAAAGTGGGATTGAAATGGATTTAATTTTTAAAAAATTGTCAATGATCTACACAAAATACTAATGTCAAAGTAGATTTTTTTTCTTCATACTGGCCCCCCGTGGGAATCGAACCCACAACCCTGGCGTTGCAAGCGACATGCTCTACCAACTGAGCTACACAGCTTTGTCAAGCATATTCTATTTATCTCTGACAGCCTCCTCGCCATGAGTGAGAACTGTGAGGTTCCTCAAAGGCCAGTGTCATGCTGTTACTCCTTTCCACCTGACAAAACAGGCATGATGACTTCTGCCTAGTCAGCATCACCTCGATGGAGCAGTAATGCGCTGGAAACAATATCCTGCAAACCTTGCGTTCCTGTTGAACCGGCGGCCATTGATTTGGTTTGGCACAGATATAGCACCTGACAAACACAACATGGTATTACAAGCAGTGTTTCGCTTTTGCCTAGCGACCAAAACGACTGAAAACAGTCAGCTAAATTATTAACGGAGCCCTTTCCCTCTTAGTGGCTCTAGTAGAATTGAAACCTCAGAATCCATATTGGCTGGTGCTATCAAGCCCTGGCAACCATTGAATTCCTCAGTCTTTGGCCTGATTAAAACGAAAACACACGACACTCCAACTCACAGCCATAACTCACAGCATCACTCATGTTACTGTATTTTGCTTGACGTTAACAAAAAGGCTGCAGAATTTTCTATATATTTGAGTGACTGTTAAGTGAATTATTTAACAAACTATTTCAGTGTCTCTGTGCGTCTCCCAAAATCAAGAAACGGACAGAGTCCCGGTCTGCATAGTCAGAGATATTTATTTATTGAGAATTCTGCCATCACAATTTCAGAGTCCATCTTTTATACTCATACGTCATACAAAAATCCCTCCCCTCTTTAGGCAGGCTAGGCTGTAGTTTTCCACTTTATAATTGCTCTCCTGACCATCAGTTCACACACACACACACACACACACACACACACCCTTCCAAGCCTAACAGTTTCTCTCCTCCCTAAATTCCTCAGTTATCTTGGTTTCTCAGTTGCCTGTAGACAGTTCTCCTTGTCCTTTGTTGTCTGGCCTAACTCTTACTCACATTGCTAAATAGTAGCACAATGTCATAATCTTTACTGGTCCTACACTCACACATTACCAGGTAGTAGATTCTAACACATCTCACACAGTTTCAGAGTGTAATAATTAGTCACTACTAAGAAAGTACTAATCATACTTAAAACAAGAACATTTCACAACTATATTTAAGGGTGGAACATTTAGTCATTACTTTTGACCTGTATATAGAATTAATTTCTATATCAATACACCCTTGACTAAATTATCCACACTTGAATACACAGAAAATCATTACAATTACTTTTAAACTAGAGATTTATAGTTGTAGGAAAACATCCAGTCTCAAACTATCTGAATCGTCGACGTCCTCCACCAAGCCTGGTGGGTCATATTCTTAATTCCTTAGGTCGGAGTCCGGGATTGGGCCATATCTCACCATCTGCTGTGATACTTCATCCTCCAACGCCTTGCTCACCAACCCTCGGACACAGGGAATAAGACAACATCCACAAAGAACAAGCATACCCATAGACGTGATTGCCGCGCCTAAAATAGTTACAACAATAGTTTTCCATTTACCAAACATGTTATCAAACCAACCAGTCATTGATGTATTCACCCCCCAGTTCTCAGCCCATTCTTTACTTAATGCAGTGAGACCTGCCAGTGCTCTAGTTACTGTACCATCTGGGGCTGTATTGTTGGGGATAAACATACAACAATGACCTCCCACCATCTTGCAAATCCGCCCTTCTCTGCTAAAAGCATTTCGAGAACCAAACTATTCTGCAGGTCATGAGTGAGGTGGTGGATAGTTGGCCTGAGATTCTCTTCACTGCATCCCCTGTCTAATTAACTAACCTTTTGTAGATGTAATTAATCCAGTCAACATTTTTATCAATTGTAACCCACCAGAAAAACGTTGTTGTAAACCCTTCTCCAATTTGATCTGTGATTCGCATTACTTTGGTGTCTATAACATTGATAATCTCTGGGGTTCATGCTAAATTGGGGTGCCTTAGTGTTATCCTTTTTAAGAGTGGTTATTTTAATATCAGAACAATTAGGTGAGGTTTGGTTTGATCCCAAATCTATCACACAAGAGAACATGGTCTGAGGCATAGGCACAGTTACAAGGGTTGGCCTACCTGTTGAACAGGCATAACAATTAGTTTGACCCAACGCCCTAGCTGTGTAGTTCATCCACCTTACCCAGAAGTTCTCATTTGAAATTCCTTCTACTTCTCCTTGGTTCATTTCCTGCAAGAGGAAATATTCTACCCTTGGTGGTTTAGTGCTATTTAGGATTCCTTCCGAGGGCCTTCCAAGGGGTATTGGACTAGGTTTTTTGGTACCTCTGGTGATAACATTGGATCTACCTGCTGATCTGTCTCGGAGGTGGAAGATTCATTTCTCTCCTGAAAAATGAGCCTCAAACATATATCTGCCCCGAAATCATCAACACAGGCCCAATAGTTCCTTGCTATGTCATCTTGCATAATTGACTTTACCGTTATCACCAGTTCCGTTTTACATTTATCATGGGTTTGGTGTACTGCGTCAATCCCATTCTCATAGTATGTTCCCCAGGTATGTTTAAAAACCCTTGCCCAAGGACATGAGCGTTCCCCAGGCAAATGTATTTACCATACCTTCTAGGACCTAACTTTCTTGTACACGCTCCCTTCTTACCAAAGCCCCCAAAACCTCCTATCTCTTCATGGGAGAAGTCGAATGGTATCTTGAATCCCCCATCTTGTCCTAAACTGACTAACTATTAAAATAATCCTTCCCCCAATAGTCTTTCTTGGTTTCAGTATTTCTACGAGATCTAATCAGTGCCTTGGTATTATTTTGGTCATAATTTCCCTGTTTAGGTTGACCTGGATTAACCCATAATATGGTTAACATGATGATGCAGCTCAGAGTCCCCCAAAATCCCCAAAACCGCCATCCCAATCCTGTCCCTGACCCACCTGCCTGGTACTTCCCCATACCCACACCTCTATAAACACCCCACAGTGATGAAAGGTCGGGGTAGGGTTTCTTCGTTAACAGAGTTTACCCCCAAACCCTAGTGGGTCAGTTCTTCCCTTTAACTCTGTGTGTGTTCAACAGTGTTGGTATGTGGGCCTACCTTTTTGCAGTGGGTAACGTGGACCCAAGTGGCTCTCTCAGCTATTCTTATAGCGAAGGCAGTTACCAATAGGACTTGGTATGGTCCCTCCCAGCGTGACTGCTTTCAATCCTTTTTCCTCAACGATTGGATCCACACCCAGTCTCCAGGTTATATACTATGAGTCACCTTTAATTCTCCTGTAGGACACAAATTCTTAGACGTACGGTTAATGAACAATTTTCTCATGTGTTCTGCTAGTGTGTTCTCTAGTTCTATGTCTGCCTGTTCTGGTCCTGCCAACTGTGGCATTCTGTAAGGTCTTCCAAACACTTTTTTTATTGTAATTCGTTATACCATAGGCCACAAAGTGTTTCCTAACCTGCTCTACCATCCATCCCTCCCGTTGACACATGGCTCTGCCCGTGTGTCAATATTGCAGCATATCTAAACAGTAATTTTGGGAGAATTGGTAAGCTGTCTTTGACCCATATTCCTTTCTTATTTACTGTGCCTTGCTTCACCCATCTGTGAACTTCCTTAATTGGGGCCCTACTGTAGCTCTCTATAAGTAGATCTCTATGTATCGAAACTTCCTCTTTTGACAGCTGACTGGGACCAGAGAAGTGTTTTAACCCTGCTGACAACATTTGATAATACCTCAACTTACTTCTATACTGTAAAAGTAATCCAAGATTAGTACAATTTACTAGCAACAGGTATCCCTCATTCAGGGAAAGCTCTCTCTCTCTTCTGTTATTTTATGGTTCAAATCATATATATATTATTACCTAATTATAATCTTCACACTTTTCACAGTATTAAATTACCCTCAACTTGGTAAAATAAACTATCTTAAAGTCCTCCTCTCATGCCTTTAGAATTATCAGTGTCAAAACAGAGTTCAGAGGCCATTGAAATCATTCAACAAACTGTTCCATCCCATAGTATACTAAACATTACCTTAATTCTAAATATTTCATAAATGTTACTTATCCCAAGTGTTCATTAAGTCCTCATGACATTTATTCTCATAAGAAATCATGTATACCCTAAACTCAGTCAAAACAGAAAAACTCCATAAAATTCACTGTGTGTGCTCCTTTAAGACTTATCACCTTTGACCTGTTGAAACCCCCCTAAAATCAAAATAACAAGGCTTTATAAACATCATACTAGGTGTGTTTTTTTATTTGAAAACCCCAATTAAAAAACAACAACCTAAAATAGCCAGGCCCCACTTAATTTGGTAGCTCACTTTTACGATCTAAATACTGCCTAACTCCACTAAACTGCTCCCCCTACCCCTGGGCAACATTCCAATTAGATAAGCGAATCTCTTTCTCCTGGAAGATAAATTATTCATTTTGTTAACCTTCAATTACCATCAGTAATCTAAAGATGGTAAGTACACAAAAACATGATACAGATATCCCCAGTCCTAACTCATCGATAATCGTTTGTATCAATCTAATTACTCATAACTAATCCATAAAACCACTAAAAATTCCTCAAGTATACAATGATTATGTTTAATTGATTACCCTTCAGATCATATCCTCTTTAAATCTCACAATGATTATTGACCCCTAAATCTGCTCCATGTGATCTCATCTCAAATGATCCATTATCAATTATTTGATCAACACCATAGGAAAATCTGTCTCCTCTTCTATTGTTCCTGTCGCCCCTGTAAATGTCATATTTCATTCATTAGCCAATACAATCACATACTCCGTGTAAGTAAGACATTATATTTTATTCCAGGCATTCCCTTAACATAATGCTATAGGAGACTTCCATCAATCCTGGAAGACACTATATAATACCACGTTTCATTAAGTTCACTACACCTTCTAATATACAGTGGGAAAAAAAAGTATTTAGTCAGCCACCAATTGTGCATGTTCTCCCACTTAAAAAGATGAGAGAGGCCTGTAATTTTCATCATACAGTGGGGAAAAAAATTATTTAGTCAGCCACCAATTGTGCAAGTTCTCCCACTTAAAAAGATGAGAGAGGCCTGTAATTTTCATCATAGGTACACGTCAACTATGACAGACAAATTGAGGGAAAAAAATCCAGAAAATCACATTGTAGGATTTTTTATGAATTTATTTGCAAATTATGGTGGAAAATAAGTATTTGGTCACCTACAAACAAGCAAGATTTCTGGCTCTCACAGACCTGTAACTTCTTCTTTAAGAGGCTCCTCTGTCCTCCACTCGTTACCTGTATTAATGGCACCTGTTTGAACTTGTTATCAGTATAAAAGACACCTGTCCACAACCTCAAACAGTCACCTCCAAACTCCACTATGGCCAAGACCAAAGAGCTGTCAAAGGACACCAGAAACAAAATTGTAGACCTGCACCAGGCTGGGAAGACTGAATCTGCAATAGGTAAGCAGCTTGGTTTGAATAAATCAACTGTGGGAGCAATTATTAGAAATGGAAGACATACAAGACCACTGATAATCTCCCTCGATCTGGGGCTCCACGCAAGATCTCACCCCGTGGGGTCAAAATGATCACAAGAACGGTGAGCAAAAATCCCAGAACCACACGGGGGGACCTAGTGAATGATCTGCAGAGAGCTGGGACCAAAGTAACAAAGCCTACCATCAGTAACACACTACGCCGCCAGGGACTCAAATCCTGCAGTGCCAGACGTGTCCCCCTGCTTAAGCCAGTACATGTCCAGGCCCGTCTGAAGTTTGCTAGAGTGCATTTGGATGATCCAGGAGAGGATTGGGAGAATATCATATGGTCAGATGAAACCAAAATATAACTTTTTGGTAAAAACTCAACTCGTCGTGTTTGGAGGACAAAGAATGCTGAGTTGCATCCAAAGAACACCATACCTACTGTGAAGCATGGGGGTGGAAACATCATACTTTGGGGCTGTTTTTCTGCAAAGGGACCAGGACGACTGATCCGTGTAAAGGAAAGAATGAATGGGGCCATGTATCGTGAGATTTTGAGTGAAAACCTCCTTCCATCAGCAAGGGCATTGAAGATGAAACGTGGCTGGGTCTTTCAGCATGACAATGATCCCAAACACACCGCCCGGGCAACGAAGGAGTGGCTTCGTAAGAAGCATTTCAAGGTCCTGGAGTGGCCTAGCCAGTCTCCAGATCTCAACCACATAGAAAATCTTTGGAGGGAGTTGAAAGTCCGTGTTGCCCAGCGACAGCCCAAAAACATCACTGCTCTAGAGGAGATCTGCATGGAGGAATGGGCCAAAATACCAGCAACAGTGTGTGAAAACCTTGTGAAGACTTACAGAAAACGTTTGACCTGTGTCATTGCCAACAAAGGGTATATAACAAAGTATTGAGAAACTTTTGTTATTGACCAAATACTTATTTTCCACCATAATTTGCAAAGAAATTCATAAAAAATCCTACAATGTGATTTTCTGGATTTTTTTTTCTTCTCATTTTGTCTGTCATAGTTGACATGTACCTATGATGAAAATTACAGGCCTCTCTCATCTTTTTAAGTGGGAGAACTTGCACAATTGGTGGCTGACTAAATAATTTTTTTCCCCACTGTAGGTACACATCAACTATGTTTTTGGCAATGACACAGGTCAAATGTTTTCTGTAAGTCTTCACAAGGTTTTCACACACTGTTGCTGGTATTTTGGCCCATTCCTCCATGCAGATCTCCTCTAGAGCAGTGATGTTTTGGGGCTGTCGCTGGGCAACACGGACTTTCAACTCCCTCCAAAGATTTTCTATGTGGTTGAGATCTGGAGACTGGCTAGGCCACTCCAGGACCTTGAAATGCTTCTTACGAAGCCACTCCTTCGTTGCCCGGGCGGTGTGTTTGGGATCATTGTCATGCTGAAAGACCCAGCCACGTTTCATCTTCAATGCCCTTGCTGATGGAAGAAGGTTTTCACTCAAAATCTCACGATACATGGCCCCATTCATTCTTTCCTTTACACGGATCAGTCGTCCTGGTCCCTTTGCAGAAAAACAGCCCCAAAGCATGATGTTTCCACCCCCATGCTTCACAGTAGGTATGGTGTTCTTTGGATGCAACTCAGCATTCTTTGTCCTCCAAACACGACGAGTTGAGTTTTTACCAAAAAGTTATATTTTGGTTTCATCTGACCATATGACATTCTCCCAATCCTCTTCTGGATCATCCAAATGCACTCTAGCAAACTTCAGACGGGCCTGGACATGTACTGGCTTAAGCAGGGGGACACGTCTGGCACTGCAGGATTTGAGTCCCTGGCGGCGTAGTGTGTTACTGATGGTAGGCTTTGTTACTTTGGTCCCAGCTCTCTGCAGGTCATTCACTAGGTCCCCCCGTGGGGTTCTGGGATTTTTGCTCACCGTTCTTGTGATCATTTTGACCCCACGGGGTGAGATCTTGCGTGGAGCCCCAGATCGAGGGAGATTATCAGTGGTCTTGTATGTCTTCCATTTCCTAATAATTGCTCCCACAGTTGATTTCTTCAAACCAAGCTGCTTACCTATTGCAGATTCAGTCTTCCCAGCCTGGTGCAGGTCTACAATTTTGTTTCTGGTGTCCTTTGACAGCTCTTTGGTCTTGGCCATAGTGGAGTTTGGAGTGTGACTGTTTGAGGTTGTGGACAGGTGTCTTTTATACTGATAACAAGTTCAAACAGGTGCCATTAATACAGGTAACGAGTGGAGGACAGAGGAGCCTCTTAAAGAAGAAGTTACAGGTCTGTGAGAGCCATAAATCTTGCTTGTTTGTAGGTGACCAAATACTTATTTTCCACCATAATTTGCAAATAAATTCATTAAAAATCCTACAATGTGATTTTCTGGAGGAAAAAAAATCTAAATTTGTCTGTCATAGTTGACGTGTACCTATGATGAAAATTACAGGCCTCTCTCATCATTTTAAGTGGGAGAACTTGCACAATTGGTGGCTGACTAAATATGTTTTTCCCCACTGTAAACCTATAACCCCTTTCTATTAATTTAATAATCGCAACCTGTTGCATTGATGTTTAAAAAATAAATAAACCTATTGTTTAATAAATCCACTGTTTGCATTGAACACATCTCTCAGTCTCTCTAGGTATTGACTAATAGTCTCACTGTCTCCCTGCTTACACTCGTGGACTTTGGAGAAGTCGGCATGTCTGTGATAATATTCTCTCAGATTATCACAGAGTTGTGCCAATTTATCTCCATAAGCCCCTCCTGCTGCCCACTCTAGAACCGGCGCATTCCCATCTCCGGGAACCCAGTTTCCTCTCACTGCCGCCCAGTCCTTTAGCTCTATCTGTCTGACTGCCCTCTCTACTTCCCCTGTATTCATCTTAAAGCTGGCGGTCAGCCCTTCCATATCTCTTCTGAACTGGTGTACCCCCGTCTTAGGGTGGGGTATCCCTTCCACTGCTCTCACTACATCTCTCTGCTTCGTTTACTAAATCCTGGCATTAGTCAATTCTATCCACACACCACCAAAAACAAATAACATATTTGCATACACATAACTAGAAAGCATGAATTTAATGCCATTCTTGCTTAAACAATGCAATTCAACATTTCTCATCACCCAATTTCTATTACTTTTTTTTCACACAGGAAACCCTGTACAATCTCTATCCTCTATTGCTGACTTTCCATCTAACATTACTTTTCAACATTTCTCAAATCTAATTACCTCTGTTATCGACTAAAATTATAGCCACCTCTTATGAAACCCCCAATCTGTCATTGTTTAGAATACAGCAGATCTAGGTAACTGTCCTTTCTAAGTAGGCTACAAATAACACCAAAAACATGCCGTAGTTGACCAGCATATATTGAATTTATCTCCATAGTATTAATATCCAATGTAGTGATTGACGTTCCTTAATGGAAACCCTAAATTGGCTTTGTACAATATTATATTAATTATGTCTCACCCATGACGTATGTCTACGTTTGGGTGAGCAAGTTAATATATAATTATTATTCCAATGATTATTTTATGAAGTCTCTAGCCTCTCATTCAACACAAATTCCCCATCATCAAATATACTCCCAGCAGAACTGAAAAAAAAAAACAGACTGATTTCCAGGACACTGCTCCTTTGTTCTGGCCTCACTATCTCCCTGAGAGTTGGCACTCCCTTAAGGTCTCTCCCAATCTGCTCTTGGGAAACTGCAAACCTTTTAACATCAATATGTGTTGCTGTGCTTTTCTCCACCCAATCAAAGTATTTTTAATGGTCCTGCTTATCTCTGGTCTCATTCCACTGAGGAACACTATATTTTTAATTGCTGATGGTAGGGCTTATCATTCCCCTGTCTCTGATCTGGTTCGGGTATGCCACTGTTTGCGTTAAACACATCTTTAACTCTCTCTAAGTACTGGCTGACAGTCTCACTATCCTCTTGTTTACACTCATGTAATTTAGAGAAGTCTGCATGACGATGGTAATGTTCTCTGAGGCTATTACACAATTCAGTTATTTTCCCAACATACTCTCCGTGATCGGCCCATGGCAAAAGTGCCCTCTGGGCATCCCCTGAAACCCACTGCCCTCTAACGGCAGCCCAAACCTTACTATTCCTGTTTTGGGGTGGTCATTCCTTCTACCGCTCTGGCCACGTCCTCTGTGTTCATGGCCTGTCTGCTAAATGGCATATTATTATTATTATTATTATTATTATTATTATTATTACTGTATACATCTAAGGTTGCTGGGGCCCCTTCATTCCCTGCCAATAGATTAAGTAAGGCTAACAGTGGGTACTGGCCCCCTCCTACTCTCTCATCTCCTGACTCATACTGACTCCCTCCTGAGCTCAGCTCCTAACTGGACTTTTGTCGTGGGGTTCGTCTCCTCAGGGACCTGGTCTTCCACCCTTCAGTCCCTTGACCCCCCTATTGTACCCTAGTACTCTAGTTACTTTCTTAGCCTTCTCTTTCCGTCTCTCTCTCTTTCTAATTTCTGCAATGACCAATTGGGTTGCTCCTGTTGTTCCAAAAATTTTGTTAGAACCTCAACTGTACTATCTTCCTTTGCCTTATCCTCAACCCCCCTCTGTGCTCCCTCAGCTTCCCCTTTGTTCTGGTAAGGGGGTGGAAACTCCAAAATGGCAGCCTGCTGTGGCACCCTTCCCCTCACCACTACCACCTCATCGTCTGGATTTATTCCTCCAGGCCTGATCTGCCAGGGAGGTGTATAGTCTTGATCTAGACCTTTCTACAGGGGGAGCTGTGGGTTCTGTCTCAGACCTCTCTCTCTCACTGCTTATTTCTCCTTTACACACCTTATGTATCTGTTTAAGCATGGATTCAAGTTTATCTGCGTCCAGACGTCCCTCAAAACCATACCTCTCCCTCCACCTGGTTACATAATGGAGATTTCTTCTATCCCTGGATTCCATAAATCTCTCATCTCCGGTTGACCCCGGGACCTCCTTGGAGGGTTTGCTTCCCATATTGGCAGGACTCTTTGATCGTCCAATACCCAAAACTTTGAACAATTACTTTATGGCTTTTACCAAATTCCTGAATCTCACCTTTATTTGAATTTAGATTACTTCCAACTCTCTAATAATTGTTTTTGTCACTTTAACTGAGTTGTTAGGTATTAAATAATTTTACAATTTTGCTTTTAATGATTTATTCGAACTTTAATTAATTTCTTATATGTTTCTTCCTCAAAATAGTCAATTATGATTACTTACTTCCTCACACAACCTATTTTGATCCCTGTAAATTCTGGGACTTCTTGTGAGGATTAGCCTCCCATGGTTGGTACTGTTAAAAATCCCTTAGCCACCTCTTGTATATAACAAGTTATTCAAAACAGTTTCACACAACAATTGGAATCACCCCTTCCTGTATATGTAGTCTTGACTAGTCCCCCAGAATTATCTCATACTCTACGGAGGAATTTATCCCCACAATGTAATCTTGATAATTCCTGACAGTCTCATACAACAGGTAATGGGTTCTCTCTCTTCTCTATACAACCACCTGGAATTATTCATAGATGTGACTTTTGAGCAAATATTAGGTCTCACACGTATACAACCTTACATGATTATTGGTTGACACTATCAGTAACCCAGAGTTTGTAAGGCTCCAGTTTCATGAAACGGATAGAGTTACGGCAAAATCTACAGTTGTTTGTGACTTTTGACTTTACTAATATTCTATTTCTCACACATGCTATTTTAATTCCTTCTGGTGTACTTTTTGTATTTGTTTAACCCGGATTATTTGTTGACTGTTCTATAATCTCTTACAGGTTACATCCCTTAGGTGTACTTTTAATAGTTACTTCTATTTCAACACTGGGTAGTTTCTTTTGGTAATGGCCTATTACCGTGAATCATTACGGACCCACCAACATTTCACTTAAAATGGCTATGCATTGATCGATTTGCTACTTTAAATTATGACGTTACCCTCAGTCATTATTTTAGAAAGTTCTCAAATCAATTTCACCAAGTAATGAATAAAGACTACTGACCTTATCCTTGCAGCCGAGATTCAATGTAGGTTTGGATTCCGTCACCGTCTCTGTCATTAATCAGGTGTCCTCTGGACTGTCTTAACCCTTAATGTCAAAGGGCAGGACTTTCTATTTACGAAAGTATCATTCGACGGTTTTCAGAGTTACCTGGAATGACAGATGCAGGTATTGGAATCCGGCTTGAAGGACCAAGCTGTTAAGTGAATTATTTAACAAACTATTTCAGTGTCTCTGTGCGTCTCCCAAAATCAAGAAACGGACAGAGTCCTGGTCTGCATAGTCAGAGATATTTATTCATTGAGAATTCTGCCATCACAATTTCAGAGTCCATCTTTTATACTCATACGTAATACAAAAATCCCTCCCCTCTTTAGGCGGGCTGTAGTTTTCCACTTTATAATTGCTCTCCTGACCATCAGTTCACACACACACACACACACACACACACACCCTTCCAAGCCTAACAGTTTCTCTCCTCCCTAAATTCCTCAGTTATCTTGGTTTCTCAGTTGCCTGTAGACAGTTCTCCTTGTCCTTTGTTGTCTGGCCTAACTCTTACTCACATTGCTAAATAGTAGCGCAATGTCATAATCTTTACTGGTCCCACACTCACACATTACCAGGTAGTAGATTCTAACACATCTCACACAGTTTCAGAGTGTAATAATTAGTCACTACTAAGAAAGTACTAATCATACTTAAAACAATAACATTTCACAACTATATTTATGGGTGGAACATTTAGTCATTACTTTTAACCTGTATATATAATTATTTTCTATATCAGTGACTTTTTCAGATAAATGCGCATGGTTTTAGGAATAAAAAATGACAATGTGGTCACATGTATTGAGGCAACTGTCATGTGTTTTTTTCTCTGTGCTGACTTAATCTAAAAGTAAGTGGAACAGTTGACTCATTGACAAGTGGTTGAAATTAAAGTGAAAGATGAACTCATGTTCTGGTGGTCCTCTGTAGCTCAATGTGGTCCTCTGTAGCTCAATTGGTAGAGCATGGCGCTTGTAACGCCAGGGTAATGGGTTCGATCCCCGGGACCACCCATACGTAAAAATGTATGCACACATGACTGTAAGTCGCTTTGGATAAAAGCGTCTGCTAAATGCCATATTATTATGTTACTCATTTCTTTATGTTTCCTTTGTGCTTGAAACACACATTGCTATCTCTCAACACATAGAAGAGACGTTTTATTACATTGACCTATTCTAATGGCTTTAACTGCAGATAACCAGAAAACCTTGGTAAATTACACCAAATATCTCTCTGCTACATAAACATTTGGCTCATCTGGCCAACAGCTGGAATATATATTTAGCCAGTTTGGCCAATGTCTGGAATGCAAAGAATACTTTTGTTGCCTAGTGGCGATAATCACAACCTGTCATTGTGGTTGTCAGAAACATAAGCTCAACTGGTCCAGATGGGAGAAAAGCCATGCGGCAGTGTGAGAACCTTATTGACTCACTGGTATACTACATCCGGGGAACCATAGCCGACTACAAGCCTGATGACAAGGTACTGCATGTGAATGACTAAAGTAACATTTACTAAGCTTTTGTGCAAAATGTTCACTTGTTTCTTTTCGTACAAGCATTACTTAACATTTGTAAGTGGAATAAATATTGACAGAGGCAAACGCTTAAATAAGACTGGTTGTTTTTGCCCATATTTTATCAATTTATGTCTCTTTAGAACAACTTATTAATCTGATATTAAGTGTTAAATATCAAGAAAACATAATGAACCAGCATTGCTCTACAATTAATTTTTGGCCAATGGACATCTGCAGAATGTTTGATCTTAAAATCATAGGCAATCACCAATCTGGTCCCCTGAACAGAACCACTTCTCTCCTCTACAGTCCACAGAGAACTGTGTGTGCATCCTACACAACCTCTCCTACCAGATGGAGGTGGAGCTTCCACAGATGTACGCCAGCGAGCTTCATGAGTCTCGACTCAACCTGGCTCCAAAGACCAAGACCCCCGGATGTTTCGGCTCCCGCAGTGCCAAAATCATCCAGGTAGGCTCCCATGACCTCTATGTTGTGGCTGTTATCTTCTTTGTTGCCCTTATCATGTACTTGAAAGCCACTGTTTCTATCTGGTTATAAATAAGTTACTACCACTAAAGGAAATGAGCAATGCCTGTGTTATGGATAAGCCGCCTTGGTAAGTGAGAAAGCACACTCTTTAAACCCAGTTTTCTTTGACAAATGTATTTGTTAAAAGCTTTATACACATTGATTGAAAAGTACTATGAAACCTGGTATCTGGAAGTTAACTTTGGATAAGAGCGTCTGCTAAATGACTAAAATGTGTAAATGTAAATTAAAGGGCCTCCTGTTTTCTGGTTGTTTTTGTCCTATAGCGTCTTGATCCAAAGTGCCCTCTGCTGGAGGAGAAGGGTAGTCCCTGTGGGATAGAGTGGCTGTGGAGCGCCATCACGGTGCGCATGTACCTGTCAATCATGGCCCGCAGCATCCGTCCCTACACCCAGGAGGCTGCCATCGGAGCCCTGCAGAACATCACAGCTGGGAACGGCCTGGTACGGCTATATCACAAATCTATGATCCTATTTCTGTGGGCTATGTACTGTTCTGGGAGTGTAGAATTGATTTTCCCATGGGTTTGATTTGTATCAGTCTAACCCTCGTACTGCTCCTTTGAGGGAATAACTACAATACAACCACACATCTATTAAATTGTCATGACTTGACTGTATATTAAGTATTACATTGATGTGACTACTATATTGTGCATTACTATATTGACTGTCAGTTGGTGATGATGTTGGGCTCATGGCTCTGTATGGGCAGGTATCCAAGGCCATCGCCCACACCATAGTACAGCGGGAGAATGGTCTTCTCCAGGTCAGGAAGATGCTCCAGGAAGGAGAGCGGGATGTGAAGAAGTCTGCTGTGTCCCTGCTAAGTAACATCTCACGCTACAGAGAGCTTCACGCTGACATTGGTGAGCTGTGAATTGACTCATCAACCGCAATGTTTTAGTCCTACATAAGTCCCCAAAAAGTATATTCCTTTGGGACTTAAGAAAATCTTAACAATTTCTCACAAAGCGTTCCATTCTCTCTGTAGTCAAACAGGTGTTGCCACAGCTGGTGGTCATGTTGCCCAACTCAGACACGGGCACAGACCTGCCTACAGAGGTGACCGTGTCCCTGTGCCACATCCTCATCAACCTGAGCCAGGACGAGACGCAGCACGTCAGGGCCATCGTCAACCACGGGTCGCTGCCCAAGATCATCAACATCAGCGCAAAGGACAACGGGTCAGTGGGTAGCTTCTGAAGACCATGGCTGCGTTCCAGGCTGACTACATTGCCTGGATAGATGTTTAACATATCAACTAACCACATATGATATACTGTACGTAGCAATCTGATGCCAGACTGCGCCGTCGATGACGTGGCACTGTTGGTTGATGCTATGCAAAGACTGCAGATGGCCTTAATATGCACTGTATTATTCCTGAACATTATGAGTTTCTTTTCATCTGTCAAACCTCTTCTACTTGCTTTATGCTTTTCCTTTTATGTCCAATGACTGTAAGCTTGTGTCCCTTTAGGTCTGGTCCCACCAGGGCTGGCCTGGCAGCCTGCATCCTACTACACAGCATGTGGAGCCACTCAGAGCTCCACGGGGCCTATAGGAAGGTGAGGCCCCTACACAGTATAACCTCAAGGATAAGAAACATTTGGTGTGGTGACAATAGTTGTTAATTCATCTAATGTGTTGCTTTTCCTCTCATTCTCTGGTAGGCTGGATATAGGAAAGCAGACTTCGTCAACAGCAGGACATCAAAGGCTGTAAATTCAATACAGCTGTAGCTCAGCTGGTAGAGCACGGCGCTTGTAACGTCAAGGTAGTGGGTTCGATCCCCGGGACCACCCATACACAAAAATGTATGCACGCATGACTGTAAGTCGCTTTGGATAAAAGCGTCTGCTAAATAATACGGGACTAAGCGGAGGATCACAACGCATTGTGCTGATTGAGGCAATAGTGTAGTTTCTCTTCTGTATGGACTTGGATGACTCAATTCACTGCTTTATAAAATACTTGGTTTGTGTGTCTACCTCTCCACAGTGTGAGGTGTTACGTTTACTGGTGTGTGTGTGAGCCTGTTCCAGTGACACCAATTGCTGCAAGCTCTTGGTAGCAGACCAAGTTCTCTACCATGGAAAAAAAGCATTAAAAACAAAACTGATGGAGGATCAGCAAAGACTTGAATTACATTTGAAGGAAGGATTTTGAGGAAGATAATGTTTTGAGGAAGAAAATGAATCAGCATAGATGTGGAAGACAAGATAAAGATACAAGTATAACATGTATGTTAGTCTAATGAATGTCATAACTTAAGTTGTAAAATATAGTTGTGATGTTAACATAATTGGGGTTGTAAACAATATTAAATGACTACCTGTAGGTCTATTAAAAATGTCCACAATCATAGATTTTTTGGGGGTCAATCAAAAACAGGGCGAAGAACGTTGCAGATAGAAATGCTATGAATATTTAAGACATGGTTCCTTATTCTACTTGTCAAAGGGCATGTTTGTTCTACATAGCAGATTTCTATCTGAATGTAGCACAATGTTGCGTTTTGCTGAATGCACCCCTGGTGTGATATCTCTGTAATGCAAATAATAATTATAGACTAGAAGGTGGCAGAGTGTTGATAATAAAAGCCTAAAAGCCACAAATATTTTATCAATCTGAAGTTGATAGATGTGCTCCAGTTTTAGAGTAAATATTTGTATATACATATTTGTTGTACAATGCATTCGAGATTACTTGGGAACTGCATGGGTAGGTAGGTGTTGAATCGTTTTGTTACTACATTGTTTTACTACTTGGCTTAAAATAAAATACAATTGTGGTTAATCATTAAGGTTGAATGGTTATTTTGCTGTGGTAGTCTTGACAGCAAAGACGCAGCACTTAATATGCCCGGCCACCTCCCAGTCCCACCTTTCAACTGCATCTATTTGGCGCGTTGGAACGTCATCCCCGGCAAACCTCAGATCCATTTAGGCCTATAGATGGCTTCTCTGGGTTTTTTTTATGGCTCTTAACCAGACTACTTATTATGTTTTCCATGGTTGTCATTGAGTGGATGTAAGTGACAAATCAGTGTTTCGCGCTATCCATACATGACAACCGCACAGACACTCACGAACTACTCTAGACAAACGGGTTGCCTGCCACTATTTTACCAATGGGCAGATTCGATTATGCTGAGCCGCGGGGCACCGGGCACAGGCCCGTCATGTCATCGGGCGAAAGCGGGGAGGGAGGCGCTCCCTTCTCAAATCGAACAGTAATCTGCGCCACTCGGTCATTTTGTCAACGAGGCATCGTCCAGGAACATAAACATAAAATATCTCTTATCCATAAAAATGTTAGAATTTTCTTAACTAGTTTTAATTGGGAAGGCATGCACATAAAGCGTTTTTATCAAAAGCAATCCCTTTTCCATGGGGAAACACAGAATCCAAGTAATTACTATACGTACTTAATTAGCCCTACGTCACTTTTGTTTTGAGCCGACTTCGCCCTTGGCTTTGAACGGGGCAACTGATTCACGCCCGTGGGGCAACTGATTCACGCCCGTGAGGCAGCCCGGTTCCAATTCGAATGCAATTAACTTTCAGCCGAAGCAAAACACGCATACACGGGCGCCCGGGCGGGATTAATCCAACCCCCTCAATGTTTCGGCACAAGTCTGGGATTTCCGAGACTACCCACGACCCAACCCAACCAGGAAGTGTAAACACTTCTCATGTATCAGCAGCGCCTGACATAGCCCTTCTCTCCGACTCCTCAGCATTCACAGCTCTCGGGACTCTGATACTATTTTGCTCAGTTGGTTGGTGTGTGTACCAGAATAGTCGAGGCCATGGACTCGATCAGTTGTTCGATCTGCCTGGATCTACTGAAGGATCCAGTGACTATTCCCTGTGGACACAGCTACTGTAAAGGCTGTATCAAGGGATATTGGAGTCTTGATGACCAAAAGGGAATTCACAGCTGCCCCCAGTGCCGACAAACCTTCACCCCAAGACCTGCTCTGAACAGAAACATTCTGCTGGCTGAGTTGGTAGAGAAATTGAAGACAGATTTCAAAACGGTTCCCTCTGCTCCTTGTTTCCCTGGACCTGAAGATGTGAAGTATGACGATGATGACTCAGCTGCAGCAGCAGAGAGGACTGAGAAGCAGGTAGGCATAAGGATCTGGAACATTATACTGACATCTATAATGTATTATACTTAGAGATCAGCTTCATTACTGCTGACTGTTTTGCCAGAAACTGGAAGAGCAGGAAATTCCAGCCAACTCCAAAATTTAGCTGTTTCAGTGACACACTCTGGTTTCAGTGTCACATAATCCACAATTAGGTTCTTATTTGTAAGTTCTCTTTTCTGCTTTCAAAAAGACTGATGATAGATTCAAAACCCAACTCTGTTAGACAAAATAGGCTGTCACAACAAAATCACTTTAAAACAAAGGAATTGATTCAATATTTTTTAAAGGATGGAGTAGATAACAGTCAACAGCAGGATGGGCCAGACAACATCCAGACAGTAACCTCAAAAGTCAAAGGTCATACATTTACATATACTGCAGAGGCATGAACTCTGAACTATTGTAACCTTTTTGTCTTGAAGGCACTCATTTATCAGCTAATTTAGTCTAAGTGATTTGTTTAGCATAATCATACAATTTTGTTGCCATATGACAAGTGTAGTTCAATAACTATTTCCCCACTAAAAAACAAAGCTTGGTCTATTATGAAAACTGTTGTCATTTTGGTAATCATTTGAAAATGTTATTCTCTACAGGGGCAGTTGAGGGGGAAACGGCAGCAAGTCGGGCTGAGAATCTGTGTGAGAGAGAAGGAGATGCAGGACATAAGACAGGCGGTGATGTCCCATTCAGTGAGTATTTATTAACCGTTTAGAGTATGTACATTTATTTTGAAGAAAGTTACGTATTATTCCTAAACTAAAACCAGGGAGGAGCCTAATACCACTGGGACACACTATAGGGAACAGACAGATCCAGGTCTGTGCCCAAACAGTTTGAGCTTCTACTTCTAAAAATCCACCTTTCCAGAAATAAATCTCTCACTGTTGCCGCTTGCTACAGACCCCCCTCAGCCCCCAGCTGTGCCCTGGACACCATATGTGAATTGATTGTCCCCCATCTATCCTCAGAGTTCGTACTGCTTGGTGACCTAAATTGGGATATGCTTAACACCCCGGCCATCCTACAATCTAAACTAGATGCCCTCAATCTCACACAAATTATCAACGAACCTACCAGGTACAACCCTAAATCCGTAAACATGGGTACCCTCATAGATATCATCCTGACTAACTTACCCTCTAAATACACCTCCGCTGTCTTCAACCAGGATCTCAGCGATCACTGCCTTATTGCCTGCGTCCGTAACGGGTCCGCGGTCAAACGACCACCCCTCATCACTGTCAAACGCTCCCAAAAACACTTCAGCGAGCAGGCCTTCCTAATTGACCTGGCCCAGGTATCCTGGATGGATATAGATCTCATTCCGTCAGTAGAGGATGCCTGGTTGTTCTTTAAAAGTAATTTCCTCTCAATCTTAAATAGACATGCCCCATTCAAAAAATACAGAACTAAGAACAGATATAGCCCCTGGTTCTCCTCAGACTTGACTGCCCTTGACCAGCACAAAAACATCCTGTGGCGTACTGCATTAGCATCAAATAGCCCCCGCGATATGCAACTTTTCAGGGAAGTTAGGAACCAATATACACAAGCAGTTAGGAAAGCAAAGGCTAACTTTTTCAAACAGAAATTTGCATCCTGTAGCACTAACTCCAAAAAGTTTTGGGACACTGTAAAGTCCATGGAAAATAAGAGCACTTCCTCCCAGCTGCCCACTGCACTGAGGCTAGGAAACACTATCACCACCGATAAATCTACAATAATCGAGAATTTCAACAAGCATTTTGCTACGGCTGGCCATGCTTTCCACCTGGCTACCACTACCCCGGCCACCAGCTCTGCACCCTCCGCTGCAACTTGCCCATGCCCCCCCCGCTTCTCCTTCACACAAATCCAGACAGCTGATGTTCTAAAAGAGCTGCAAAAATCTGGACCCCTACAAATCATCTGGGCTAGACAATCTGGACCCTTTCTTTCTAAAACTAGCCGCCGAAATTGTCGCAACCCCTATTACTAGCCTGTTCAACCTCTCTTTCGTAACGTCTGAGATCCCCAGAGATTGGAAAGCTGCCGCGGTCATCCCCCTCTTCAAAGGGGGTGACACTCTAGATCCAAACTGTTACAGACCCATATCCATCCTGCCCTGCCTTTCAAAAGTTTTTGAAAGCCAAGTCAACAAACAGATCACCGACCATTTCGAATCCCACCGTACCTTCTCCGCTATGCAATCCGGTTTCCGAGCTGGTCATGGGTGCACTTCAGCCACGCTCAAGGTCCTAAACGATATTATAACCGCGATCGATAATAGACAGTACTGTGCAGCCGTTTTCATTGACCTGGCCAAGGCTTTCGACTCTGTCAATCACCGCATTCTTATTGGCAGACTAAATAGCCTTGGTTTCTCAAATGACTGCCTCGCCTGGTTCACCAACTACTTCTCAGATAGAGTTCAATGTGTCAAATCGGAGGGCCTGTTGTCTGGACCTATGGCAGTCTCTATGGGGTGCCACAGGGTTCAATTCTTGGGCCGACTCTTTTCTCTGTGTATATCAATGACGTCGCTCTTGCTGCTGGTGACTCTCAGATCCACCTCTACGCAGACGACACCATTTTGTATACATCTGGCCCTTCATTGGACACTGTGTTAACAAACCTCCAAACGAGCTTCAATTCCATACAACACTCCTTCAGTAGCCTCCAACTGCTCTTAAACACTAGTAAAACTAAATGCATGCTCTTCAACCGAACGCTGCTTGCACCCGCCCACCCGACTAGAATCACTACACTCGACGGGTCTGACCTAGAGTATGTGGACAACTACAAATATCTAGGTGTCTGGTTAGACTGTAAACTCTCCTTCCAGACTCACATTAAGAATCTCCAATCCAAAGTTAAATCTAGAATCGGTTTCCTATTTCGCAACAAAGCCTCCTTCACTCATGCTGCCAAACATGCCCTCGTAAAACTGACTATCCTACCGATCCTTGACTTCGGCGATGTCATTTACAAAATAGCCTCCAACACTCTACTCAGCAAATTGGATGTAGTCTATCACAGTGCCATCCGTTTTGTCTCCAAAGCCCCATATAATACCCACCACTGTGACCTGTACGCTCTTGTTGGCTGGTCCTCACTACATATTCGTCGCCAAACCCCCTGGCTCCAGGCCATCTATAAATCACTGCTAGGCAAATCCCCGCCTTATCTTAGCTCATTGGTCACCATAGCAACACCCACCCGTAGTCTGCGCTCCAGCGGGTATATCTCACTGGTCATCCCCAAAGCCAACACCTCCTTTGGCCGCAATTCCTTCCAGTTCTCTGCTGCCAATGACTGGAACAAATTGCAAAAATCTCTGAAGCTGTAGACTCTTATCTCCCTCACTAACTTTAAGCATCAGTTGTCAGAGCACCTTACCGATCACTGCACCTGTACACAGCCCATCTGAAATTAGTCCGCCCAACTACCTCATCCCTATATTGTTATTTATTTTGCTCATTTGTACCCCAGTATCTCTATTTGCACATCATCTCTTGCACATCTATCATTCCAGTGTTAATACTAATTGTAATTATTTTGCACTATAGCCTATTTTATTGCCTTACCTCCATAACTTGCTAAATTTGCACACACTGTATATATATGTATTTCTGTTGTATTTTTTGACTTTGTTTTGTTTTACCCCATATGTAACTCTGTGTTGTTGTTTTTATCACACTGCTTTGCTTTATCTTGGCCAGGTCGCAGTTGTAAATGCGAACTTGTTCTCAACTGGTTTACCTGGTTAAATAAAGGTGAAATAAAATTTAAAAAAATATTGTCTGGGGTCTAGGCATAGAGAATGATAGAGGCCTTTAGTGGCCAAAAGGCTGCATTAGCATGGGCAGCGCCATTGGAGGGCTTCCACCATTTTAATGTAGTCAACTGGGTGGGCCTTCCAACTTCATTGGCTGATCCCTCCTGGTGACCTTGTTGGAGTCGTGTGAGGAAGAAAATGCACTACTTCAAAATGGAGATCGCCTCAATAGCACTGCCCATGCTGTCACGGACGCTAAAGTGACACAGATGCAAAGAGGAGTCCTCTATCTATCTCTATGGGTCTAGGTGAGAGCAGAGTGAATGTGCTGGTTAAAATGGCCCCCCTTCCTTATCTATTATTCTCTCGTAAAAGCTTTCTGCCCAGGCAGCAGTGGAGCACTGTGAGCTGGTCTTTGATGAGCTGATCCACTCCATTGAGAGAAGGCGCTGTGAGGTGAAGGAGCTGATCAGCGTCCAACAGAGGGCGTCAGTAAGCCAGGCTGAAGGACTCCTGGAGCGACTGGAGCAGGAGATGGCTGAGCTGAAGAGGAGAGATAAGGAGCTGGAGCAGCTCGCACACACTGAGGATAACATTCATTTCCTCAAGGTGACATTACTCTTTCAATCCACAGTGGCAGGGTGGTGTTCAGAGCTAGGCACGAAACTACCTGAGCTTGTTCAATAAGAACGTTTATTTTTGTTTCATAATATGTTCCCCGTTTGTGCCCATCGAACATGACCCAGGATTCCTTACTTCTACACAACATATAACCTTTGAGCTCCAGAATTCGTCATATTTTCTTATTGTCTATTCTTCCTCTCTCTCTCTCGCTCTCGCTCTCTCTCATACTCTAGACTTTCCAGTCTCTTTGTGTGGCTCCTGGATCTGAGCTCTTACCCTCTATCACTGCCAACCAACACTTCTCCTATGAGGAAGTGAAGAGTTCCATCACTGGAATGATGGAGCGACTGGAGGATGTATTGAAGGAGGAAATGGTCGAGATACCTGGAAAAGGTAAATGTTACAGATATAGTGAAGATAAAATATTTGGTTAACATTCTGTTAAATTCTTCTTGATTATAAATGAATACATCCATTTGTCTGCTTACCCTGGACAGTAATGGCTGTCTCCGAAGTCTATGTCCTCAGCCCAAGACCAGAATGTGAGTAATACACTCACGTTATGAGTGAATATTTCATCTTGGTTTAATTTAGTATATATTTGTCTAGAATGCTTCTTAATTAAACATGAATTAATCAATCTATTAATTGAACATTAATTAATCAATGTATCTCCCTACTCTATATAGTAACTGCTGCCGCTGAAGTATATTTTCATCATGAGCCCAAGACCAGAGAGGAGTTCCTGGAGAGTAAGGAATACCGTCACACACACACACACACACACACACACACACACCTAAATCACAAATGCACATTTCACCTTCATTTTATTTTTTCACTTTCTTAGACTACTGCCATCTCACGTTGGATCCCAACTCGGCATATCAACACCTGTGTCTGTCTGAGTTCAACAGAGAAGTGTCATGGAGTGACAAGGCTCTGTCTTATTCTGACCATCCAGACAGATTCACAGACCACTACCAGGTGTTGTGTAAAGAGGATCTGTCTGGAACCCGCTACTGTGAGGTGGAGAGGAGGGGGGAATGTGAGGTAGCCATCACATACAGAAGCATCAGAAGGAAGGGCGGATTGGAATGTTGCTTTGGATCCAATGATCAGTCCTGGAGTTTGGTGTGTCGTAATTCCAGTTGTTCCTACTGGCACAATAAGAATAGGACCGATATCCCTGTCCCCTGCTCCACAAGAGTAGGAGTGTATCTGGACAGCAGGTCAGGGACTCTGGCCTTCTACAGCGTCTCGGATAAAATGACCCTCCTCCACAGAGTCCAGACCACATTCACTGAGGACCTCTGTGCTGGGTTTTGGGTTGGTCCTGGTTGTGGATCATCTGTGGCTCTGTGTTGACTGAACGTCATAGAATAAAGTGTATTTCAAATCAAATTGGATTTGTCACATGTGCCGAATACAACAGGTGTAGACTTTACCGTGGTTACTTACGAGCCCTTTCCCAACAATGCATAGTTAAAAAGTAAAAAAAAAATACATTAGCAAATAGGGGAAAAAATTAAGGAAATAGTAACACAATAAAATAACAATAACGAGGCTATATACAAGGAGTCAATGTGCAGGGGTATGAGGTAGTTGAGGTAATATGTACAAGGAGTTAGGGGTAAAGTGACTAGGCAATCAGGATAGATAATAAACAGAGTAGCTGCAGTGTATGTGAAGAGTGTGAAAGTGTGTCTGTGTGAGTGTGTGGCGTCAATATGTGTGTGTGTGTGTGTGTGTGTTGGAGTGTCAGTGTAGTGTGTGTGAGTGTGTATAGAGCCAGTGCTCTATGCACAAATGGGTCAATGCAAATAGTCCGGGTAGCCATTTGATTAACTGTTCAGCAGTCTTATGGCTTGGGGGTAGAAGCTGTTCATGAGCCCTTTGGTCCCAGACAGTCTATGACTTGGGTGGCTGGAGTCTTTTAAAATGTTTAGGGCCATCCTCTGATACCGCCTGGTATAGAGGTCCTGGATGGCAGGGAGCTCGGCCCCAGTGAAAATAGTGAGGAAATATAAGACCGATCACTTGGGAAAGTTGATTTGCTTAAAATCGTGACCCGGATGACAGGAGTTGACACATCATTTAGGTGTCCCGCTGCGAAGCCGTTTGATTCCAGCTTTACTACTGGGGAGGGTTGGGGCCATTTGTTTTAACGATTAAAAGACAAGGTAAAATAATACATTAAATAAATCATTTTTGTTTGGAGTATCATTTCTAACTTGATAAAATAAAGAACAACACTAAAGTTCCTGAGGGGTGGTTAGAGTTAGTATTGGGAGTTATTGTTTTGTTACGTGAGAAAAACCAGGAGATGGAATTTGGATGATTGATGTGTCCCATGTAGCTCAGTTGGTAGAGCATGGCGTTTGCAACGCCAGGGTTGTGGGTTCGATTCCCACGGGGGGCCAGTATGAAAATGTATGCACTCACTAACTGTAAGTCGCTCTGGATAAGAGCGTCTGCTAAATGACATAAATGTAAAATGTGGGGAAAAGTTCTAGATCCATTTACACTGTTGTAGTGTTTCCCCTTGACCCTGTTCTATCCCCTGTGTTTTTGCCTTGGTTTGGTTCAATCAATCAATCAAATGTATTTATAAAGCCCTTTTTACATCAGCAGATGTCACAAAGTGCTATACAGAAACCCAGCCTAAAACCCCAAACAGCAAGCAATGCAGATGTAGAAGCATCTGGAAAATAAATTTGCTACTTGCCTATTAAAAAAAAAATAGATATTTTATTTTATCCAATTGAATAAAGTTAACATTTGTGACCATTTTACCATGTTCAATGTATTTTATTTTTAAACAGGCAACCAATAGATGCCAAAGCTGACAGTACAGAGGATCTTCTGTAAAATAGATCTAATGAAACTGTAGGAGGACAGATGAAGATTAGAGTGGGGCTCTGTCTCTGCTGCTTGCCCAAGGTGGTTTCAGTCTCATGTCCATAGTCCCTGGACAGTCATGTGCCTATGCAGCAGTAGCTACCTCTTGACTTTCATGCATCTAAGCAGTGATAACACTGTTGTGGCTGTGTAGAGTAGCTGCAGTGCGGTACTGCTGGAGGGGGGAGGCGCAGGGGGGCTGAGGGCCAAGGAACATCATGCCTCCTACACAGGGCTGACACACAAAACACAAAGCAACCATATGTTTACTCTACTCTGGGTAATGGTCATCCGACTTGGCACGTACTGGTTGAATCAACGTTGTTTCCACGTCATTTCAATGAAATAAACATTGAATTGATGTCTGTGTCCAGTGGGATGTTAGTTAGCCAGTATGAAAATGTATGCACTCACTAACTGTAAATCGCTCTGGATAAGAGTGTCTGCTAAATGACTAAAATGTAAATGTAATGTTACTAACACTGACTTTGAATAGCCCCCTACTGAATCATCTAAAGTTTCTCTATTCACAAAATGACCGGTTACATTGTTCAGTGTCAGCAGCAAGAACATAGCATTTGTAATATCTACATACCCCTGCTGATCGAACAGGCCCTCCCCCCACTCCAGTCCTCTGGGAACGTAGGGTGGCAGGTCTTCTGGCCTGGACACCGGCTGCATGTGATGATACACACACAGTTTGACTTTGAGAACCATACTATGATACACTTAGCTCTCAAGTTCAATGTGTCACACATTCTAAATTAAATTAAGGAATCAGGGGGAAAAAAAGTGATTCAATTCAATGACGGAATAAGATTTCTGACTTGAACTATGGAGGTCTGTACCGGTGTGTGGCCTTGCAGGGTTGCTCTGGGGCCGGGCCCGGAAGTCTAGCAGAGCACAGGGGGAGCAGAAAGGATGGGTTATGGATGAAGGGTTCTGGGTCCATGGACTGTGGCATACCCTAAAGACATGCTTCTTCCTGTAGGAAAATCAAATCACTTGCATTAAAGAAATAGTATCACTTTATGTGATACTTCAATCAATTCTTGTTCTAATGGTACCTCAACAGAGCATGACTTGAATGTTGCATTTGAAAACACAGATTACCTTTTAATCAGAAGAAAGGGTGTGTTGTCAGGGCAGTTGATCTCTGTAGCAGGGATGCTTGCCTCTTCACAGGACAAAGTGTCCTCTCTGCAGCTCTCCACTTTCTCATCAGGCTCAGCCCAGGCCTGGTGTGGCTTTATCCCAGTACAGCGTGCAGGTGTGTACCATGCTATGGCCTAGCCACCCACCAGAGTATGCAGATCATCACATGTTATGTATACAGCACATTCAATGCAAACATACAAGTAATAGCATATCGAGAGACTTGTAGGAAATGTCTTTTTTAGATGAATGATGCGATAAAGGGGTAAATAATGTAGTCCTGGATCAATTATATACTATCAGTCTATCAAACCAAAGGAACAAAAACACTCAATCATCCTTCACCCCTCACAGTGTTCTCACTTGGCCATTGTCTTTGCATAGGACTGTGGTGCACTCTGGTCCCAACATGATGCGCTCCAGCCCTGCCCAAAGGAATTCCCCTGGGCTCTGTGTCTTCCTTCCAGAGGCTTCAGACCAAACCTTACAGTACAGTACAAATCACGGTCAAAACTGAGTCGACTTCACAAAACCTCTGTCATAGCATAAACCCCCTCCTAGAATGATTGATTAAGTTGTTAAATGACGCTTTTTTTGTAAACAAAAGACGACACACTATGACAATCTATAACAATGTTCACCAAAGGGTTAATGTCTGTGTTGTCATCGTAGGCCTACCGTAACAGAGCCAGCTGGCTGGAGGAGTGTTCTGGGAGGGAAGCGGAACTCTGCGATGGGACGTCCCGCTATGTTTTGCTGGAGACGGAACCCCCCGAGGTCCTGCTGTCTCCGGGAGGAGTTCCCCAGCCTCACTAACAGACCCTGCAGCTGGACGTCTGTGATCCGCACACTGCCTGAGGCACTATGGCACAACACCGCAGACATCACCATCATCACCATCATCATCATCAATCTCCATCATCATCAATCTCCATCATCATCAATCTCCATCATCATCATGACCATCATCATCATCATCATCTCCATCATCATCTCCATCATCACCATCATCATGACCATCATCTCCATCATCTCCATCATAACCATCATCATCTCCATCATCACCATAAGCCAGCACCACAGTCATCTTGGCATGACTTGACACTTTCCTACTGATTGTGTTCAAGGGTCATACCTGGAGTATTCATGCCTGTGTTGCCTGGCTGTGGACGGCCTCCTCTTCCTTTCCTGTGTCCCGCAGGGAATGCTCTCCTCCACCAGGTCCTTAGTCAGGGAGTGCCAGATATCTGTGGTGCGTCCGGCTTGACTGGCCTCAGCCGACACAGGACGCTTGGCATGAGCAGCCATTTTGTCCCTACCTGCAAAGGCATTTGAAGTTGATTGGAAAAGACTTGACAGGTAAAAATAATATGGTGGAAACTCATTATTAGGCTGGCTTTCACCTGGTAAAGAAGAGGAGAGTTAGGATTTTTTGTTTCATTTTTGTGGACAATTACTTTTTTTCCACAATTGAACATCCCAACATCTGCATGGGCTGTCCATCTAACAGAGTCCAGATTGGACACACCCCGAACGAAGATTACTGGTGAGCAGCTGCCTCGACTAGGGATACAGACACCACCCCAGCATGCGCTAATTTTCACTTCTTTCACACACACTCGGTTTAGGTATTGAAAGCAGCAGAACAATACATAGAAACTAAACCATTCGTTTGTTATAATATGACAGTACTTGACTTGTTGCCTGAATGTTTTAGCCTGTGCTCTCTATATTTATATTCAAATGCAGAAATACATACTGCTATCCGCTCCCTGATGCGGTTTTCTGGAGTAGATGTCTGCAGCTGTAGCAGGTCTCATCGCATTGCCCTGTCTTTGGGGATGGTCAAGGTGGAAAACTTTAAACTTTGTACACACATACAAATGCACATCCATTTATATATGTTATGTAGCCAGTCTTTCCTACCTGGGGACCAATGCTGAAGTCCCATGGGTATCCCAGGACACCTTCCACATTGCCTGTGTGGAAGAGATTATATTCCATCTACAGTTGAAGTCGGAAGTTTACATACACCTTAGCCAAATACAGTGGGGAAAAAAAGTATTTAGTCAGCCACCAATTGTGCAAGTTCTCCCACTTAAAAAGATGAGAGAGGCCTGTAATTTTCATCATAGGTACACGTCAACTATGACAGACAAAATGAGAAAAAAAAATCCAGAAAATCACATTGTAGGATTTTTAATGAATTTATTGGCAAATTTATTGGAAAATAAGTATTTGGTCAATAACAAAAGTTTCTCAATACTTTGTTATATACCCTTTGTTGGCAATGACACAGGTCAAACGTTTTCTGTAAGTCTTCACAAGGTTTTCACACACTGTTGCTTGTATTTTGGCCCATTCCTCCATGCAGATCTCCTCTAGAGCAGTGATGTTTTGGGGCTGTCGCTGGGCAACACAGACTTTCAACTCCCTCCAAAGATTTTCTATGGGGTTGAGATCTGGAGACTGGCTAGGCCACTCCAGGACCTTGAAATGCTTCTTACGAAGCCACTCCTTCGTTGCCCGGGCGGTGTGTTTGGGATCATTGTCATGCTGAAAGACCCAGCCACGTTTCATCTTCAATGCCCTTGCTGATGGAAGGAGGTTTTCACTCAAAATCTCACGATACATGGCCCCATTCATTCTTTCCTTTACACGGATCAGTCGTCCTGGTCCCTTTGCAGAAAAACAGCCCAAAAGCATGATGTTTCCACCCCCATGCTTCACAGTAGATATGGTGTTCTTTGGATGCAACTCAGCATTCTTTGTCCTCCAAACATGACGAGTTGAGTTTTTACCAAAAAGTTATATTTTGGTTTCATCTGACCATATGACATTCTCCCAATCCTCTTCTGGATCATCCAAATGCACTTCAGACGGGCCTGGACATGTACTGGCTTAAGCAGGGGGACACGTCTCGCACTGCAGGATTTGAGTCCCTGGCGGCGTAGTGTGTTACTGATGGTAGGCTTTGTTACTTTGGTCCCAGCTCTCTGCAGGTCATTCACTAGGTCCCCCCGTGTGGTTCTGGGATTTTTGCTCACCGCTCTTGTGATCATTTTGACCCCACGGGGTGAGATCTTGCGTGGAGCCCCAGATTGAGGGAGATTATCAGTGGTCTTGTATGTCTTCCATTTCCTAATAATTGCTCCCACAGTTGATTTATTCAAACCAAGCTGCTTACCTATTGCAGATTCAGTCTTCCCAGCCTGGTGCAAGTCTACAATTTTGTTTCTGGTGTCCTTTGACAGCTCTTTGGTCTTGGCCATTGTGGAGTTTGGAGTGTGACTGTTTGAGGTTGTGGACAGGTGTCTTTTATACTGATAACAAGTTCAAACAGGTGCCATTAATACAGGTAACGAGTGGAAGACAGAGGAGCCTCTTAAAGAAGAAGTTACAGGTCTGTGAGAGCCAGAAATCTTGCTTGTTTGTAGGTGACCAAATACTTATTTTCCACCATAATTTGCAAATAAATTCATTAAAAATCCTACAATGGGATTTTCTGGATTTTCTTTTCTCAATTTGTCTGTCATAGTTGACGTGTACCTATGATGAAAATTACAGGCCTCTCTCATCTTTTTAAGTGGGAGAACTTGCACAATTGGTGGCTGACTAAATACTTTTTTTCCCCACTGTACATTTAAACTCAGTTTTTCACAATTCCTGACATTTAATCCTAGTAACAATTCCACGTCTTAGGTCAGTTAGGATAACCACTTTATTTCAAGAATGTGAAATGTCAGAATAATAGTAGAGAGAATGATTTATTTCAGCTTTTATTTCTTTCATCATATTCCCAGTGGGTCAGAAGTTTACATACACTCAGTTAGTATTTGGTAGTATTGCCTTTAAATTGTTTAACTTGGGTCAAACGTTTCGGGTAGCCTTCCACAAGCTTCCCACAATAAGTTGGGTGAATTTTGGCCCATTCCTCCTGAGAGCTGGTGTGACTGAGTCAGGTTTGTAGGCCTCCTTTCTCGCACACGCTTTTTCAGTTCTGCCCACAAATGTTCTATAGGATTGAGGTCAGGGCCTTGTGATGGCCACTCCAATACCTTGACTTTGTTGTCCTTAAGCCATTTTGCCACAACTTTGGAAGCATGCTTGGGGTCATTGTCCATTTGGAAAACCCATTTGCGACCAAGCTTTAACTTCCTGACTGATGTCTTGAGATGTTGCTTCAATATATCCACATAATTTTCCTTCCTCATGATGCCATCTATTTTGTGAAGTGCACCAGTCCCTCCTGTAGCAAAGCACCCCCACAGCATGATGCTGCCACCCCCGTGCTTCAAGGTTGGGATGGTGTTCTTCGGCTTGCAAGCACCCCCCTTTTTCCTCCAAACATAACGATGGTCATTATGGCCAAACAGTTCTATTTTTGTTTCATCAGACCAGAGGACATTTCTCCAAAAAGTACAATCTTTGTCCCCATGTGCAGTTGCAAACCATAGTCTGGCTTTTTTATGGCGGTTTTGGAGCAGTGGCTTCTTCCTTGCTGAGCGGCCTTTCAGGTTATGTCGATATAGGACTTGTTTTACTGTGGATATAGATACTTTTGTACCTGTTTCCTCCAGCATCTTCTCAAGGTCCTTTGCTGTTGTTCGGTGATTGATTTGCACTCACCAAAGTACTTTAATCTCTAGGAGACAGAACGCGTCTCCTTCCTGAGCGGTATGACGTCCCATGGTGTTTATACTTGCGTACTATTGTTTGTACAGATGAACGTAGTACCTTCAGGCATTTAGAAATTGCTCCCAATGATGAACCAGACTTGTGGAGGTCTACCATTTTTTCAATTTCAAACTAAATTTTCTTGGCTGATTTCTTTTGATTTTCCCATGATGTCAAGCAAAGAGGCACTGAGTTTGAAGGTAGGCCTTGAAATACATCCACAGGTACACCTCCAATTGACTCAAATTATGTCAATTAGCCTATCAGAAGCTTCTAAAGACATGACATCATTTTCTGGAATTTTCCAAGCTGTTTAAATGCACAGTAAATTTAGTGTATGTAAACTTCTGACCCACTGGAATTGTGATACAATGAATTATAAGTCAAATAATCTGTCTGTAAACAATTGTTGGAAAAATTACTTGTGTCATGCAAAAAGTAGATGTCCTAACCGACTTGCCAAAACTATAGTTTTTTAACAGGAAATTTGTGGAGTGGTTGAAAAACAAGTTTTAATGACTCCAACCTAAGTGTATGTAAACTTCCGACTTCAACTGTATATAGTGAAATAGGTCTGATACAGTATTTAAAAAATATCCTTGATAAGACAAACACTTCTCTCAAATGCTGTACGTCAAATTGATTTCATGTGTATCAGTAAGGCCTAGTTCAGAAAGGAAACACCACATGTACGTTTAGCCATTTATTAGAAAAGATGACAATGCATAGTCTTGGCATTAGGCTCTGCTCCTTCAGGGTAGCTCACTGCCAGAGAAAAGCGTCATATAAAGATGATCAAATAACTACAGGCAGAGAGCACAATATGCTATACCAAATCCCCTGAATGAAGAAACACAGAACCCAGACAGGTGGAGGCTGGGGTGATGGTGGGATATCAGAAAACAGCAAGCATAGCGAGTAACAGCTAGTTAGAGCAGCAGCAGCCATGGCAGCAAGCGACACCAGCGCATGAATGCAAGTGTCATCCAGCATCGAGGTAGCATGTCAATTTAAATGGACCGCATGTACAGTGCATTCGGAAAGTATTCAGACCCCTTGACTTTTTCCACATTTTGTTACGTTACAGCCTTATTCTAAAATGGATGAAATTGTTTTCCCCCCTCATTAATCTACACAAAATACCCCATAATGACAAAGCAAAAACAGTTTTTTTGAAATTTTTGCAAATGTAGATATATTTTTCTAAACGGAAGTATGGCATTTACATAAGTATTCAGACCCTTTACTCAGTACTTTGTTGAAGCACCTTTGGCAGGGATTACAGCTTCATGTCTTCTTGGGTATGACGCTACAAACTTGGCACACCTGTATTTGGGGAGCTCTGTCAGTTTGGATGGGGAGCGTCGCTGCACAGCTATTTTCAGGTCTCTCCAGAGATGTTCGATCGGGTTCAAGTCCGGGCTCTGCTAAGCCACTCAAGGGGATTCAGAGACTTGTCCCGAAGCCACTCCTGTGTTGTCTTAGCTGTGTGCTTAGGGTCGTTGTCCTGTTGGAAGGTGAACCTTCGCCCCCGGTCTGAGGTCCTGAGCGCTCTGGAGCAGGTTTTCATCAAGGATCTCTCTGTACTTTTCTCCGTTCAGCTTTCCCTTGATCCTCACTAGTCTCCCAGTCCCTACCGCTGAAAAACATCCCCACAGCATGATGCTGCCACCACCATGCTTCACCGTAGGGATGGTGCCAGGTTTCCTCCAGACGTGACGCTTGGCATTCAGGCCAAAGAGTTCAATCTTGGTTTCATCAGACCAGAGAATCTTGTTTCTCATGGTCTTAGAGTCTTTAGGTGCCTTTTGGCAAACTCTAAGTGGGCTGTCGTGTGCCTTTTACTGAGGAGTGACTTCCGTCTGGCCACTCTACCATAAATGCCTGATTGGTGGAGTGCTGCAGAGCTGGTTGTCCTTCTGGAAGGTTCTCTGATAGAATAATTATTAATGACTAATTATTACACCCTGAAACGGTGTGAAATGTGTTAGAATGTGTGAGTGTAGGACCAGTAAAGACTATGACATTGAGCTACTATTTAGCAATGTGAGGAAGAGTTAGGCCAGACAACAAAGGACAAGGAGAACTGTCTACAGACAACTGAGAAACCAAGATAAAGAGGCCTCCCAATTTAGGGAGGAGAGAAACTGTTAGGCTTTTTAAGGAGTATGAAATATGGTGACGGCGATAACTAAGGAATGCATGTGTGTGTGTGTATGTATGTATGTGTGTGTGTATGTGTGTGTGTGTGTGAACTGATGGTCAGGAGAGCAGTTTTAAAGTGGAAAACTACAGCCCGCCTAAAGAGAGGAGGGATTTTTGGATGACGTGTGAGTATAAAAGATGGACTCTGAAATTGTGATGGCAGAATTCTCAATGAATAAACATCTCTGACTATGCAGACCGGGACTCTGTCCGTTTCTTGATTTTGGGAGACGCACAGAGGCACTGAAATAGTTTGTTATATAATTATCATAACAGCTTGGTCCTTCTGAGCCGCAATCCAATACCTGCCTCTGTCATTCCAGGTAACTCTGAAAACTGTCGACGGGCGAATGATACATTCGTAAATAGAAAGTCCTGCCCTTTGACATTAAGGGTTAAGACAGGCCAGAGGACACCTGATTAATGACAGAGACGGTGACGGAATCCAAACCTACATTGAATCTCGACTGCAAGGATAAGGTCAGTAGTCTTTATTTATTAATTGGGGCAGTCTGGGATTGCTCAGGGTGGGTCCGTAACGATTCACGGTAATAGGCCATTACCAAAAGTAACTACCCTGCATTCAGAGAACCTGTAGTAGATTATAGAACAGTAATGTTCAACAAATAATCCGGGATAAAGAAATACAGGAAGGGAGATAATTATCATCGTGTAAGATAGATACATTAAACAAGTCAAGAGTCATAAACAACTGGGGATTTGCTCTAACTGTCTGTTTCATGAAACTAGAGCTTTACGACCTCTGGGTTACGGATAGTGTTAGCAAAAAATCATATAAGGTTGTATACGTGTGAGACCTAATGATCCACCGAAATACGTGATAATTGTTTATTGCTAAAATAGGTCACGTGAGAAAAAATGGTTGTCCCATCCGTTTCATGAAACTTGGGTCTTAAAACACTCTGGGTTACGGGTTGAATAATTTAAATGGTTGATTACAAAAGCTGATCATAACATTTGCTCAAAAGTCGCACCTAATCATAAGTCCCAAGGAAAATAATTATTGATTGAATTATTACTCCAATACCAATATAAACTAGTTAATATTGAGATTGTACAAGGTACAGTGTTTACAATATAAACAGAAAAGAGAGTAATTAAACTAGAGTCCATGATTAAACAAATGCATGTAAATTGTGGTAATGATCTAAAGAAACAGAAAAGAGAGGAACAGGAGGATTCAGAGCTAAGCTCAGGAGGGAGTCAGTATGAGTCAGGAGATGAGAGAGTAGGAGGGGGCCAGTACCCACTGATAGCCTTACCTAATCTATTGGCAGGGAATGAAGGGGCCCCAGCAACCATAGATGTATACAGTAATAATAATAATAATATGCCATTTAGCAGACAGGCCATGAACACCGAGGACGTGGCCAGAGTGGTAGAAGGAATGACGTACCCCAAAACAGGAATAGTAAGGATTGGGCTGCCGTTAGAGGGCAGTGGGTTTCAGGGGATGCCCAGAGGGCACTTTTGCCATGGGCCTATCACGGAGAGTATGTTGGGAAAATAACTGAATTGTGTAATAGCCTCAGAGAACATTACCATCGTCATGCAGACTTCTCTAAAGTACATGATTGTAAACAAGAGGATAGTGAGACTGTCAGCCAGTACTTAGAGAGGCTTAAAGATGTGTTTAACGCAAACAGTGGCATACCCGAGCCAGACCAAAGACAGGGAAATGATACGCCCTACCATCAGCAATTAAAAATATAGCGTTCCTCAGTGGAATGAGACCAGAGATAAGCAGGACCATTAAAAATACTTTGATAGGGTGGAGAACGGCACAGCAACACTGATTGAGGTTAAACAAGTATGCAGTTTACCAAGAGCAGATTGGGAGAGAAAAAGAGGAGTAAGAGAGACCTTAAGGGAGTGCCAACTCTCGGGGAGATAGTGAGGCCAGAAACAAAGGGACAACAAACAAAGGGTGTCCTGTAAATCACAGTCTGTTTTTTTTTTTTTTTTCCAGTTCTGCTGGGAGTATATTTGATGATGGGGATTTGTGTTGAATGAGAGGCTAGATACTTCATAAAATAATAATTGGCATAATAATGATATATTAACTTGCTCACCCAAACGTGGACATATGTCATGGGTGAGACATAATTAACATAATATTGTACAAAGCCAATTTAGGGTTTCCATTAAGGAACGTCAATCACTACATTGGATATTAATACTATGGAGATAAATTCAATATATGCTGGTCAACTACGGCATGTTTTTGGTGTTATTTGTAGCCTACTTAGAAAGGACAGTTACCCATATCTGCTGTATTCTAAACAATGACAGATTGGGGGTTTCATAAGAGGTGGCTATAATTTTAGTTGATAACAGAGGTAATTAGATTTGAGAAATGTTGATATGTAATGTTAGATGGAAAGTCAACAATAGAGGATAGAGATTGTACAGGGTTTCCTGTTTGAAAAAAAAGTAATAGAAATTGGGTGATGAGAAATGTTGAATTGCATTGTTTAAGCAAGAATGGCATTAAATTCATGCTTTCTAGTTATGTGTATGCAAATATGTTATTCGTTTTTGGTGGTGTTTGGATAGAATTTACTAATGCCAGGATTTAGTAAACGAAGCAGAGAGATATAGTGAGAGCAGTGGAAGGGATACCCCACCCTAAGACGGGGGTACACCAGTTCAGAAGAGATATGGAAGGGCTGACCGCCAGCTTTAAGCTGAATACAGGGGAACTAGAGAGGGCAGTCAGACAGATAGTGTTAAAGGACTGGGCGGCAGTGAGAGGAAACTGGGTTCCCGGAGATGGGAATGCGCCGGTTCTAGAGTGGGCAGCAGGAGGGGCTTATGGAGATAAGTTGGCACAACATCTGTGATAATCTGAGAGAATATTATCACAGACATGCCGACTTCTCCAAAGTCCACGAGTGTAGGCAGAGAGACAGTGAGACTATTAGTCAATACCTAGAGAGACTGAGAGATGTGTTCAATGCAAACAGTGGGCTAATAGATCCAGGACCAGGGGCGGCACAAGAGGGTCCGTATCACCAACAGTTAAAGGTTGCCTTCCTAAATGGAATGAGGCCAGAAATCTCTCAAGCAATAAAAAACTGGGGCACGGCAACCTTAGCTGAAGTTAAGCATTATGCAATCCATCATGAGCAGAATGGAAAGGAACGAAACAAGAAAAAGGAAGTGAAGGGAGCTGAATACCTAGTGGCAGCCCTAGGGGAGATGGGAGGTAGGAGAGACTGGAAGGACATAGGAGAGAAGAGAGGTTACGGTAGCAAAGACAGACAAGAAGGAAACGGTAATAGTGGAGACAGGAGTGAGTCCCTTTAAGAGTGTGCTCCTAATCTCAGCTCGTTACCTGTATAAAAGACACATGGGAGCCAGAAATATTTCTGATTGAGAGGGGGTCAAATACTTATTTCCCTCATTAAAATGCAAATCAATTTATAACATTTTTGACATGCGTTTTTCAGGATTTTTTTGTTGTTAATCTGTCACTCACTGTTCAAATAAACCTACCATTGAAATTATAGACTGATCCTTTCTTTGTCAGTGGGCAAACGTACAAAATCAGCAGGGGATCAAATACCTTTTTTCCCTCACTGTATGATTCGAACTATAAAATAACAGAAGAGAGAGAGAGAGCTTTCCCTGAATGAGGGATACCTATTGCTAGTAAATTGTACTAATCTTGGATTACTTTTATGGGATAGAAGTAAATTGAGGTATTATCAAATGTTGTCAGCAGGATTAAAACACTTCTCTGGTCCCAGTCAGCTGTCAAAAGAGGAAGTTTCGATAGATAGAGATCTACTTATAGAGAACTACAGTAGGGCCCCAATTAAGGAAGTTCACAGATGGGTGAAGCAAGGCGCAGTAAATAAGGAAGGAATATGGGTCAAAGACAGTTTACCAATTCTCCCGAAATTACTGTTTAGATATGCTGCAATATTGACACACGGGCAGAGCCATGTGTCACCGGGAGGGATGGATGGTAGAGCAGGTTAGGAAACACTTTGTGGCCTATGGTATAACGAATTACAAAATATATATATATATATATATATTTTGTTTTTAAAGTGTTTGGAAGACCTTACGGAATGCCACAGTTGGCAGGACCAGAACAGGCAGACATAGAACTAGAGAATACACTAGCAGAACACATGAGAAAATTGTTCGTTAACCGTATGTCTAAGAATTTGTGTCCTACAGGAGAATTAAAGGAGAAGGTGATTCATAGTATATAACCTGGAGACTGGGTGTGGATCCAAACGTTGAGGAAAAAGGATTGAAAGCAGTCACGCTGGGAGGGACCATACCAAGTCCTATTGGTAACTGCCTTCGCTATATGAATAGCTGAGAGAGCCACTTGGGTCCACGTTACCCACTGCAAAAAGGTAGGCCCACATACCAACACCATTGAACACACAAAGAGTTAAAGAGAAGAACTGACCACTAGGGTTTGGGGGTAAACTCTGTTAACGAAGAAACCCTACCCCGACCTTTCATCACTGTGGGGTGTTTATAGAGGTGTGGGTATGGGGAAGTACCAGGCAGGTGGGTCAGGGACAGGATTGGGATGGCGGTTTTGGGGATTTTGGGGGACTCTGAGCTGCATCATCATGTTAACCATATTATGGATTAATCCAGGTCAACCTAAACAGGGAAATGATGCACTGATTAGATCTCGTAGAAATACTGAAACCAAGAAAGACTATTGGGGGAATTATTATTTTAATAGTTAAAGTCAGTTTAGGATAAGATGGGGGATTCAAGATACCATTCGACTTCCCCCATGAAGAGATAGGATTTTGGAGGATTTGGTAAGAAGGGGGCGTGTACAAGAAAGTTAGGTCCTAGAAGGTATGGTAAATACATTTGCACTGGGGAACGCTCATGTCCTTGGGCAAGGGTGTTTAAACATACCTGGGGAACATACTATGAGAATGGAATGGACGCAGTACACCGATGGGGAATTAAACAAACCCATGATAAATGTAAAACGGAACTGGTGATAACGGTAAAGTCAATTATGCAAGATGACATAGCAAGGAACTATTGGGTCTGTGTTGATGATGTCGGGGCATATACATGTGTGAGGCTCATTTTTCAGGAAATAAATGAATCTTCCACCCCCGAGACAGAACAGCAGGTAGATCTAATGTTATCACCAGAAGTATCAAAAACTAGTCTAACACCCCTTGGCAGGCCCTCAGAAGGAATCCTAAAAAGCACTAAACCACCAAGGGTAGAATATTTCCTCTTGCAGGAAATGCACCAAGGAGAAGTAGAAGGAATTTCAAATGAGAACTTCTGGGTAAGGTGGATGAACTACACAGCTAGGGTGTTGGGTCAAACTAATTGTTATGCCTGTTCAACAGGTAGGCCAACCCTTCTAACTGCACCTATGCCTCAGACCATGTTCTCTTGTGTGATAGATTTGGGATCAAACCAAACCTCACCTAATTGTTCTGATATTAAAATAACCACTCTTAAAAAGGATAATACTAAGGCACCCCAATTCACCATGATCCCCGGAGATTATCAATGTTATAGACACCAAAGTAATGCGAATCACAGATCAAATTGGAGAAGGGTTTACAACCACGTTTTTCTGGTGGGTTACAATTGATAAAAATGTTGACTGGATTAAATACATCCACAAAGGTTTGTTAATTAGACAGGGGATGCAGTGAAGAGAATCTCAGGCCAACTATCCGCCACCTCACTCATGCCCTGCAGAATACGTTTGGTTCTCAAAATGCTTTTAGCAGAGAAGAGCGGATTTACAAGATGGTGGGAGGTAAACAATAAAGCCCCAGATGGTACAGTAACTAGAGCACTGGCATTAAGTAAAGAATGGGCTGAGAACTGGGTGGTGAACACATCAATGACTGGTTGGTTTGATAACATGTTTGGTAAATGGAAAACTATTGTTGTAACTATTCTGGGTGCAGCTATAGCTTCTATGGGAATACTTGTTCTTTGTGGATGTTGTCTTATTCCCTGTGTCCGAGGATTGGTGAGAAAGGCGTTGGAGATGCAGTTTCCCAACAGATGGTGAGATACGGCCCAATCCCGGACTCCGACCTAAGGAATGAAGAATATGACCCCCCAGGCTTGGTGGAGGACGACGACGATTCAGATAGTTTGAGACTGGATGTTTTCCTAGAACTGCAAATCTCTATTTTAAAAGTTATTGTAATGATCTTTTGTGTATTAAAGTCTTGTTTTAAGTATGATGTACTAGTTAACCGATGTTGCAGGATGTGATGAAGCAAATGTTCTTCACTATAGGCTTAGACTGTTGTTTCCAGATAGTGGGTAAACAGGTTAGGTACCATTGCTAAAGAGTAACGTTACGCTTTTAATCATGGGGTAACCCTGATGAACCTGTATTGAATGAGACAATTTTTAATGTTTTTATATGCAAATCAACTTATATGCTTCAATGTGTGTGATTGATTTCTATAACAACATATATTTTGTGAGTATGTGTGTAATATTTAGTCAAAGGGTGGATTGATAGAATAATTATTAATGACTAATTATTACACCCTGAAACTGTGTGAAATGTGTTAGAATGTGTGAGTTTAGGACCAGTAAAGACTATGACATTGAGCTACTATTTAGCAATGTGAGTAAGACTTAGGCCAGACAACAAAGGACAAGGAGAACTGTCTACAGACAACTGAGAAACCAAGATAAAGAGGCCTCCCAATTTAGGGAGGAGAGAAACTGTTAGGCTTTTTAAGGAGTATGAAATATGGTGACGGCGATAACTAAGGAATGCATGTGTGTGTGTGTGTGTGTGTATGTATGTATGGTGTGTGTATGTATGTGTGTGTGTGTGTGTGTGAACTGATGGTCAGAAGAGCAGTTTTAAAGTGGAAAACTACAGCCCGCCTAAAGAGAGGAAGGATTTTTGTATGATGTGTGAGTATAAAAGATGGACTCTGAAATTGTGATGCCAGAATTCTCAATGAATAAACATCTCTGACTATACAGACCGGGACTCTGTCCGTTTCTTGATTTTGGGAGACACACAGAGACACTGAAATAGTTTGTTAAATAATTATCATAACATTCTCCCATGTCCACATAGGAACTCTGGAGCTCTGTCAGAGTGACCATCGGGTTCTTGGTCACCTCCCTGACCAAGGCTCTTCTCCCCCGATTGCTCAGTTTGGCCAGGCGGCCAGCTCTAGGAAGAGTCTTGGTGGTTCCAAACTTCTTCCATTTAAAAACGATGGAGGCCACTGTGTTCTTCGGGACCTTCAATGCTACAGACATTTTTTGGTACCCTTCCCCAGATCTGTGCATCGACACAATCCTGTCTCGGAGCTCTACAGACAATTCCTTCGACCTCATGGCTTGGTTTTTGCTCTGACATGCACTGTTAACTGTGGGAACTTACATAGACAGGTGTGTGCCTTTCCAAATCATGTCCAATTATTTGAATTTACCACAGGTGGACTCAAATCAAGTTGTAGAAACATCTCAAGGATGATCAATGGAAACAGGGTGCACCTGAGCTCAATTTTGAGTCTCATAGCAAAGGGTCTGAATACGTATTTAAATAAGGTATTTCTGTTTTTTGTTTTCAATACATTTGCAAACATTTCTAAAAACCAGTTTTCGCTTCGTGATTATGGGGTATTGTATATAGATTGATGAGGAGAATTTTGCATTTAATCCATTTTAGAATAAGGCTCTACATAACAAAAGGTGGAAAAAGTCAAGGGGTCTGAATACTTTCCGAATGCACTGTAAGTAGAGTGCAAATCCAATTGGAGCAAAATACTGATGCAATCAGCTGATACCACAACACTCGGGTTTCCCTTCTGAACTGGCTTCGCTATATTTATTTTTTATCATGTCACTTCAAAACACCTATGCTGGAGCATCAACAAAAACAGTCATACAGCTAATACAGTATTCCTATAAAAATATTATAAAACATCCTTTTAGTTTGGAAATCTGGACATAGAAATGTAATATGCAGAACTGACATAATGATCTGACTGTCTTTTTCTACCACAAGTCAAGCATTCCTAAATCTTTCCTACAGAGGGCAATGTTGCAATCATTTTCTAAACAGATAAACACTGCCACTCAACATCAGCATTTGTGCCTTGATCCATTTTACAAAGCAAAACAACATACAACTAATTTTGTTAAACATTATGGTGGGCTATATACTATATCACCACCTATCATTCTGCCAATCAAAGAATGTATTATCTTGTTTTCTCATTCCTCAGAAAGTGATACATTATTGAGGCAACAGACACCTTTTCTTGGAGCTAAATGTCTAATCCCTGTAATCATTCCACAGAGCTCTAAATGGATTAATATGTATTGAGTGATGTAATCTGATATAATTAGCCAACAATGTTACCTCACCAACTGCATGAGCACACTCAGGACCTTTAAGTTTATGCAGCTGTCACATAGAGTTGCTGAAGCAAATTATTTGGCAAACGTCAGTCACATCCCTAATGAAATGCACTTGCAGGCACTTTCCTAGTAGCTACATACATATAACACCAAACCTTTGATAACATGCACAAGTTATACTTTAAAGTCAACTCTCATTTGTATTTTAAGACTTTTGTTTTGTTACTGATACCACAATGAATGTGTTCATTTGATGCTCCAATTTGGATGTTCTAAGAACTTTTGGAACCTGAAGAGCAGTCTTTGTTTACAGTGTTTGGAGCTCATGTTTGACTAGTGAACGTTGTGCAGTAGCCTACTGTGTCTATATCCATTACATGACTGAAAGCATTCCATGAACGTGTGCTTCACGTGACTATGTGAGAAGTGATGTAAACATAACCATTATGTTGAAGCATTACTTCATATCTGTAAGGTCAACAACCTGTCATATCTGGCACTCCCTCAAGATGTCTACATTATATAAGCGCCAGATGTTTTCATTCAAGTATCTAGTGGGTATCTAGTTTGCTTGGGTGGAGCACTGTCTTTGTAGCAGTGGTGTAAAATACTCAAGTAAAAATAATTTAAAGTACTACTTAAGTAGGTTTTTTGGGGTATCTGTACTTTACTTTACTATTTATATATTTTTTTACAACTTATACTTTTACTTCACTACATTCCTAAAGAAAATCATGTACTCCATACATTTTCCTTGACACCCAAAAGTACTTTTTGAATGCTTATTAGGACAGAAAAATTGTCCAATTCACACACTTATCAAGAGAACATCCCTGGTCATCCCTACTGCCTCTGATCTGGCGGACTCACTAAACACACATTTTTCATTTGTAAATTATGTCTGAGTGTTGGAGCGTGCCTGGCTATCCGTAAATTAAAAAAGAAAAAAGAAAATGGTGCTGTCTGGTTTGCTTAATATAAGGAATTTGAAATTATTTATACTTTTACTTTTGATGCTTAAGTATATTTGAGCAATTACATTTACTTTTGATACTTAAGTATATTTAAAACAAAATACTTTAGTAGTATTTTACTGGGTGATTTTCACTTTTACTTGAGTCATTTTCAATTAAGGTATCTTTACTTTTACTCAAGTATGACAATTGGGTACTTTTTCCACCCCTGCTTTGTACACTGCTCAAAAAAATTAAGGGAACACAAAAATAACACATTCTAGATCTGAATGAATGAAATAATCTTATTAAATACTTTTTTCTTTACATAGTTGAATGTGCTGACAACAAAATCACACAAAAATTATCAAAGGCAATCAAATGTATCAACCCATGGAGGTCTGGATTTAGAGTCACCTTCAAAATTAAAGTGGAAAACCACACTACAGGCTGATCCAACTTTGATGTAATGTCCTTAAAACAAGTCAAAATGAGGTTCAGTAGTGTGTGTGGCCTCCACGTGCCTGTATGACCTCACTACAACGCCTGGGCATGCTCCTGATGAGGTGGCGGATGGTCTCCTGAGGGATCTCCTCCCAGACCTGGACTAAAGCATCCGCCAACTCCTGGACAGTCTGTGGTGCAACGTGGCGTTGGTGGATGGAGCGAGACATGATGTCCCAGATGTGCTCAATTGGATTCAGGTCTGGGGAACGGGCGGGCCAGTCCATAGCATCAATGCCTTCCTCTTGCAGGAACTGCTGACACACTCCAGCCACATGAGGTCTAGCATTGTCTTGCATTAGGAGGAACCCAGGGCCAACCGCACTAGCATATGGTCTCACAAGGGGTCTGAGGATCTCATCTTGGTACCTAATGGCAGTCAGGCTACCTCTGGCGAGCTCATGGAGGGCTGTGCGGCCCCCCAAAGAAATGCCACCCCACACCATGACTGACCCACCACCAAACCGGTCATGCTGGAGGATGTTGCAGGCAGCAGAACGTTCTCCACGGCGTCTCCAGACTCTGTCACGTCTGTCACATGTGCTCAGTGTGAACCTGCTTTCATCTGTGAAGAGCACAGGGCGCCAGTGGCGAATTTGCCAATCTTGGTGTTCTCTGGCAAATGCCAAACGTCCTGCACGGTGTTGGGCTGTAAGCACAATCCCCACCTGTGGACGTCGGGCCCTCATACCACCCTCATGGAGTCTGTTTCTGACCGTTTGAGCAGACACATGCACATTTGTGGCCTGCTAGCGGTCATTTTGCTTGGCTCTGGCAGTGCTCCTCCTGCTCCTCCTTGCACAAAGGCGGAGGTAGCAGTCCTGCTGCTGGGTTGTTGCCCTCCTACGGCCTCCTCCACGTCTCCTGATGTACTGGCCTGTCTCCTGGTAGCGCCTCCATGCTCTGGACACTACGCTGACAGACACAGCAAACCTTCTTGCCACAGCTCGCATTGATGAGCCATCCTGGATGAGCTGCACTACCTGAGCCACTTGTGTGGGTTGTAGACTCCGTCTCATGCTACCACTAGAGTGAAAGCACCGCCAGCATTCAAAAGTGACCAAAACATCAGCCAGGAAGCATAGGAACTGAGAAGTGGTCTGTGGTCACCACCTGCAAAACCAGTCCTTTATTGGGGGTGTCTTGCTAATTGCCTATAATTTCCACCTGTTGTCTATTCCATTTGTCCAAATTTGGTATATGAAATTTCACATTTGCACAACAGCATGTGACATTTATTGTCAATCAGTGTTGCTTCCTAAGTGGACAGTTTGATTTCACAGAAGTGTGATTGACTTGGAGTTACATTGTGTTGTTTAAGTGTTCCCTTTATTTTTTTGAGCAGTGTAGTTGGTATTCAACTCTCAGACATAGATGGAGAAAATGAAAATGATATTTTGGGGATCTTTTGAAAGGCAGCCAGCGATGAAAGCCAAGGCATGCAGAGACAATTTGCAGTGTCTTGTCTCTTTTCCCAATCCCCACACTGCATCTCATTGTTAGTGGTGTTCTGCATTAGAGGGAATTATCATCCACTGAAGTACGTTAATGCAGAGAAGGACTCTGGAAGATAATGAAGCCATTGAGGCCTGTACTATGCAGCACAACTCCAGCATTGTGGAGAGTGGTTCCATAAATCAGCTTCATGAGGTGGAGCCCCTATTGTACGCCAAACTATCCCTCTGATCTCTTAAGAATGAATGGAATGTAGTAACACCCTCTATGATGTAACAAACATTGTGAGGCCCTGCCATGGCAACCGCTAAGTAAGCAGGGGGCTTTTGTTCTTTGTGGACAACCTTTTTGAGAGGAGGTTTGAAAGTCATCCACTTTCTTGAAAGTGTTTTTAAACACCATATCATCTTGTTGAGGTCACCATTTCTTCCTGGCATGCTTGACCACAGATTTAAACTTTTTGGGAGAAAATTGCAGCGTGGGTTTGAGAGAGAGAGAGTTCTTATCGATTATACTGTGAATCAGTGTGTCCTCCCCACATTCCTCCTTTTCAGTCCAGCTCTTTCCCGAACACAGTGATTTACACACACACACACACACACAGTCTCACACACAGTCTCTCTCTCTCACACACAAACACAGTCTCACACACACAGTCTCACACACACAGTCTCACACACACACACACACACACACACACACACACACACAGAGAACGATCTTGAAACTATCGTACAAAGCAAGCTATCCTATAGAGAATAGTTGATAAAATAACTTTTGACTTACACACGCTATCTTGTTTGTGTGAGTAGAGTAGGTCAGTGACTTACACAGACTCTTCCGTCTTTACATGTCCCTCATCTGGCTCTCATCCAAAATGGAGTCACAAAGGCATGACATTTCAGTCACAACTCAAGTTAAAGGACAAGCTTAAAGTAATTTCATATACCATACAAAATCTCACAAGCCTCAACTTTAATATTTTATTTTTATTTGTTTATCACGTGTGGTGTATATAAATCATTAAAATATTTTAACATGTGCATGGATTTTTGCCACTGTGGATTTGCTTTAGAGTTCCTGTATGTCTGTATCTGGCCCTTAGTGAACTGTTATATACTACGTCTGTCCTTGTGTCAACCAACAATAGATACTAAATCCACTAAATAAATAAAATAAAATACTAAATCCACCCACAGTATTAACGTGCAACAATATTGTAATAGCAAACAGATGGCATTGCATATTGCCATTGGGATCTTCCATAATGGCAAACACAATAAGACATCATCCAATGTCGTAATCCAAATCCGAGCCTAGTTTCCGAATGAAACAGCTGACCATGGACCTTGTACCATAATGACATCATAGCCAATGCACGTACCCCTGCAGATCGACTCCGTACTGGTACCTTGTGTATAGAGCCAAGTTATCGTTACTCATTGTGTATTTATTATTACTTTTACTTTTACTATTATGTATTATTACATTTCTATTATTTTGCTATTTTCTTTCTCTCTGCATTGTTGGGAAGGGTCCGTAACTAAGCATTTCACTGTTAGTCTACAATAGTTTTTTACGAAGCATGTGACAAATACAATTTGATTTTATTTGAAGGCTGGTGTAATTTAAAATGACCAGGTAATTGAGCAGAGGTATTTAAGTCTCGAGTAGTCCGTTATTCTGTAACATTGACTAAATCCTGCAAGCTGTAGACAAACATCTGTCAAAGATTCTAGAGGCTTCATCTGGTTAGGCATGAGGGTCAGAACATGGAGCATTTTAATTCCTGTAGGTTCAGAGGGTGAGGTCAAATCAAATCCCTCCTACCATATAGGAACTACACACAGGTCATTGGGAATACCTGAACAACCTTGATGGGGTGTCCTTAATAAACATCTTGCTTGATACAATATGTAACGACTGAGAGAAACAAATTGGTACAATCTAAAGCCAAGTGGCAAACAATAATGCAGGCAGTAGGGACGGGGGTGTGAGCATGTGGGTCTGGGCAGAGGAGATGTAGTCATTGTTTGTGTGTGTCTGTAAGTTGTTGTTCATTAAAAAAATTAAATAGTAAAAAAATAGAAAAGTAAACATTATTCAAAAAAACTAAAACTAAAACTGTATGTATTGTCCTGTGTAATATATTGATTTCCTCCAAGTGCTCTTAATCACTACAGCATACTCCCACACCCTCTCTTTCTCTGCTTACGCATCTATAGGGAGTGGGCTGGTTGAGCGGAAATGAGGCTAGCGAGAGAAGTGATTAGGGATTCTGCCTGATCAGCACCACACGCAGTGCTCATGATTAATGCTCATACTACTCTAGAATGAGAATTGCTTCTACATCCTTCAATCTAGCTACCAGTCTCAGAGTTTACAGTAGAAATACACTTTCATTCAAATCTAACACTGTCATGTTGGGTTGATCATCTTTTAACAGGCTTTAGGATCAACGATATAGCCAGGATTAAATATATATCCCAGTAATAAAACAACCACTCTAAAGGGTCAGTTAAGGGCGCATTGCTATAGCTACAACTGTGGTTGCTGGACTGATGGATTCCTAATGTGCAAGCCAATCCCTCATTGCGGATGCAATCCAGCTGGTTCCTAGTGTTCCTTATGAACACACTTAAGAAACTGCCATGATGCTTCAAAGGAAATCACTTCAGTGTCATTGCTTGTAATTTCATGTACTGTCAGGCATATTGTAATTCTTATGACAATGTTACAACAATGTTTAGTGGATACTTAGGGTTAGCCTCGCGTGACCATCCTGATCTCGCAAGCTTACATGAAGTGAAACAAAAATTCAGCGCAGCGGTCAGGGTGGTGGATCAGGCTAACTTAGGGTAGGATGATACCAAAACATGACTTTATGCAATGTACTGTAGTGTTCTGTTTAGTGTTTTGTTTAGAGGCTACATCTCAGAGCCAATGTACTGTAGTGTTCTGTTTAGAGGCTAAATCTCAGAGCCAATGTACTGTAGTGTTCTGTTTAGAGGCTACATCTCAGAGCCAATATACTTTAGTGTTCTGTTTAGAGGCTACATCTCAGAGCCAATGTACTGTAGTGTTCTGTTTAGTGTTCTGTTTAGAGGCTACATCTCAGAGCCAATATACTGTATACTGTAGTGAGTAGAAGAGCCCTCCTGCTCTGACCAAGACTCCAATAACCACTCTGGAGTGGAGGACAAGATAGATGGATATTTTCCCCCTCCCCTGATATGTCACATTTCACTAGTCATGCTACAGATTGCTCCTAATGAAACTTAAATGAATCCTGAAAACAGACCAAAATGAACCACCCATGTAAACATTGAAGTCTATGTAAAGAACATGATTTCGGTCCACAGTAATTCAGAGGTGAAATATTCAAGACTGTTTAAGTTTTTGTGCTTACATGTCGATCTTGATTTTATTTGACACTCCCTTTAAATGAACAGTGTGACTAAACAAAAACCTAACCTTTCTCTATCTGTTAGAAAGGCTTGACAAAAAGAGTAATGTTTCTGTAAGGCGATTGAAAATGTCAAACTCACCAGTATGTCTGACATATTTCCAGGCACTTTGTAATGTAACGTTAATGTGAGCCTTGTTTTCTGGACCACTCTCTCTGTGTTTCCATGCTGAAGGAGTTTCTTTGTCAAGGGCTTGTTTGTGGTTGCCATGGGGCAGCTTGAAGTCCATAAGACCATGCAACAATAGAGGGTTTAAGATTTGATTTATAGCAGCCTACATGTGCTGACCCAAACCCCAACTGCGATTGGTACCATCTTTTACCTACCAACTTGTGCTAATCAACTATCTGATCTTACGGACAAAACGTAAATGTTACATTTAATACAATGAGTGAAATCCAATGTTGATGTGTCTATTATTAGAGATTAAACAATGAAAAGGACATTACATTCCAAAATCACATTCATTACGTCAAATGTTTTCAGACCTCAAAAGTGGTTGTCTGTTGAGATAAGTTCATGTCTTGGGTCATCTGTTGTAGTTATACACTGAGTGTACAAAACATTAAGAACACCTTCCTAATATTGAGTTGAAACCCATGTGCTACTACCATACCCCATTCAAAGGTATTTAAAAATATTTTGAATGGCAGACATATACAATCCATGGCTCAATTGTCTCAAGGCTTAAAAATCCTTCTTTAACCTGTCTCCTCCCCTTCATCTACACTGATTGAAGTGGATTTAACAAGTGACATCAATAAGGGATCATAGCTTTCACATGGATTCACCTGGTCAGCCTGTCATGGAAAGAGCAAGTGTTCCTAATGTTTTGTACACTCAGTGTATGCATGTGACTGTAGGTGTGTGAGTGCCCATTAAAAGAATTATTGGAATAAAAATGTAGACAATTTGACCTCAACAAACAAGTAATCTATAGGCTATCATAATGTGTTAGTAGCCTTATGTGAGCCAGACCAGCTCATATGGCAGGAGCCTATCTCCTGTTTCTATAGCATTAGGCAGCTTTATGTAGAAGTACACCCCCTGGACAGGACGCTAGTTTATCACAGGGCCTTACCCTGATTCTATCTCCTTAATGCTGAGTGCCAAGCAGAAACGCATCAGGTCCCATTTTTACAGTCTTTGGTTTGACTCAGCCAGGGATCAAACTCACAACCTTCAATCTGAGGGCAGATGCTCTAACCACAAGGCCACTGAGTCATAATTTGAAGACCACTCCAAATTCCCAAAGTACTGACCTCAATGTCTCTAGTTTACAGTGTGATTGTTTCTGTCCAGCAAAGAGAACACAGTCTACCCTCACCATAACTCTCCTCAAGTCCAGCTCTCTTAGAGGTGAGTCTGCTGATTGGAGTATGAAGGCCAGTGATTCACAGCTCTCAACTGAAAGACTACGTCTAAACAATCTATAGAAGCAAAGAAAATATAATTCATACAATGTCATATGTTTGTCCCCAATGCTGTTGTGTCTTGCACCGTATTGATGTATCAAAGTGTCAAAGTGAATTTAAAAAATCACCCTAAGGTCTAAAATTCTATAATTATTTAAAGTTATGTGGTATGTGTGAGTTTGGCATTTTGTTACTATTGTACTTACATTGCCTTTCTACATTTCCTCACAGCAGGGATTAGTCTCTCACTCCCCAAACCGGATATGTTATATTTTCTCATGTCATCCAGAATGCCCTTTGACATCAACACAGCATTGGGCAGTGCTGAGCAGTGTGTACCTGAGAGCTCTTTTCCTGTTTGTAATTTTTGTTGTCCTAGGCTACCTGGCTAAAATGCTTGCTCGCTAGCCTAACTTCCATTCATGGGCAACGTTAGCTAGTTAACATTAGCCTTCTACATCTAGCTACATATTGAACTTCCATCCTCTCAGTCCAGGGGCACAATTTTTGAATTAATGGTTGGATCAGAATCTGCGTTATAATCATTGGCCAGTACGGAGAATTAAGTAAAACCACAAGTCTAAATCCCTATCTCCATCCATGGCTAATTTAGGAAAGGGACAATTTTAGCTAGCTAGCTAGCCACTGGAGGACAACACAACGAGATGCAACAATTCAAGTTGTTTTTCTCAATGATGGTATTTCTCTCGATGCGATGTGATAGGAGTGAAGTCGAATCCAAACTCGCTTCCCTTGACACTTTCTTTTGGTGCGCCAGGACCATTCACAGTTAAGCTCACTCAATTTAGCCTAATACTGATTAGTTATTATTTTATACTTTTTTTTAATCAAGGGAGGCCAAATGCTCGCTGGCTTCCCTTGCATTCAACGCTACGGGCGACAACAATGTCATACTCTTTTTGACCAGACAGCATCAGATAGAATGCCTAAACATACTGTACATAGACAGAGGGGTGCTTTTTCGCTCGCTCGGATGCTTTCTCCAGTAAGATACATTCAGCCTGTTGCCTGGCTTCCCTTGGCATCCATGAATACACACCACTGCAACCGTTTCTGGTTGGATTCCAGTGAGATGTCAAGAAGAAAGCGGAGGAACAGGTCCAGCTATCCATTCTCACTTTTTAAGGTTTTATCCACTATCATCTTTAGCAACTCATGCACAAAGGGATCTCTGTAGACACATTTTCCAGGAAAAACTCAAGCACCTTGGTGTTCTTGCTCACACAGCAGTGGAACACATACAGAGAAGCAAGGAACTCCTGAAAGTTTAGATGAACAAAGCAGTACACCTTCCTCTGATGAAACATAAAGTCTTCATTAAAGAGTTCTGTGCAAAACCCAGAGTACACTGGAGCTTCACTGACATCAACGCCACATTCTTACAGGTCTTTCTTATAGAACAGGATATTGCCCTTCACCAGCTGTTCAAATGCCAGCTGGGGCAGTTTAAGAGTTATTTATTTGTTTGGTTCTATGTCTAGATCATTTTTATTTTGCTCATAGCACTTCTTGCTTTTTAGGTTTGTCTGAATGAACAGGAGGTGATTGCACATCTCAGTCAGCGTTGTAATCTCTCCACTCTCATGTCCAACATTTGCTCTAGAACCATGGCATAAATAAGACTGTGACACATGATGTGGAGGCTCTCTTCCTGAAGTATTCTTCTTTCTGTTTGTCAGTGAACCCTTGTACTTCCGTCACCTTGTCGATGTACTAATGGGGGATCTGATTGGCTGCTGCTGGCTGTGAGGTTATCCAGATGAGAGTTTTGTGAAGCAGATTCCCCTTGAGGAGGTTTGTTAGCAACACATCCACTGATGATTTCTCAGTTAAATCACTCAACTTCTTGTTCTGATGAAAATGTAAAGGAAGACTGCTTTCATCCAGACCATCAAAGATGAACATTACATTATAATCATGGATTTTGGTGCATTGTTTAGCTCTTGAAGACTACTGGTCATCTATAATCAAATTCAGCTCTCTGAGAGCGAGCACACAGATGAAATCAACTTCCTGATTGGCTTGACCTTTTACCCAGTCAAGGATGAACCTCTGAACAGATACTGTTTTTCTGACGCCAGCAATGCCCTTCGTCATTACAGCTCTGGTGGGTTTTTTATTGTCTTGTCTTTGACCAGGTTTGAGTTTGAACATGTCCTTGCAGTTGATTGAAGTGTCTGATTATATTTTTCTTCTGGATGTATCCTCAATTTGCTGAAACTCATGTTCTTTATTAACGCCTTCACTTTCTCCCAGTGTGATCTATAGCTCTGTGTAAATGCTGTTGAGGGATGTTTGATCCACTGACATGCCTTCAAACACAAATTCAGACTTCTCCTTCAGATGGGCTTTATGTTGATCTTTAACTCTCTGTATGACGTCTGTAAGGAGAGAGTCAGAATACAACACAAGATACAAACTTAGCAGAATCCTCCTTTCGTCACTCATATGGATGAAACTACTTAGCCACTATAGGGTATAATGTAGTGATGTGGTTTAATGGGCTATATATATCAGTAGTGTCATCCTCTGCAACAAATTCAAAACCATTTAGCCACATTTACTTATACTGTATGTATGGTAGCACCTCCTATGAGTGCTTGCTTTATAATGCATTATAAATTCATTATAATGCACAATACAATATAAGCCATTAGCGTGCCATTGCATTATAATGCTTTATGCATATGCACTTATAATGAAGTGTGTCTTTTGTCTTCTTTGTTTTGTTTATATTTATATTTATCTTCATATTGCAGTGGTACTGGATGCAGCACAAGATGGGTTCTGGGTCTCTCTATACACTAGGGGTAGGTAAAATGGACCAACTCACGCAATTCACTGCAGAGAGAGAGAGAGAGAGAGAGAGAGAGAGAGAGAGAGAGAGAGAGAGAGAGAGAGAGAGAGAGAGAGAGAGACATAGAGAGAGAGAGAGAGAGACAGAGAGAGAGAGAGAGAGAGAGAGAGAGAGAGAGAGAGAGAGAGAGAGAGAGAGAGAGAGAGAGAGAATCTCCTACAGTGGAGTTGTTGATTACTGGAGCAATTATAGTGCTTCCATCCTGAGCTGTGATGGTAGATTCAAGATTGGAGGCTGGTCTGTTTACAGAATGAGAGAGACAAATGTGGTTAAAATATATATATATATGGTTGTGCCTTATAGTTACCTCCAATTGTCTTACGTATATAATTTGTTTTGTTTTAGGCTTTGAAAACACCCCCCCCCCCCCACACACACAACTCCCTCCGGCTATTTATTATAACAAAAATGGTTGAATTAGAATCACAAAGGCCTATTAGCTAAAGGCAGATGTCCTCAAAAGCAAAACATTGGTAGGGTCATAAATACTTTTTTCATCGTCAATCAAAAGTTCACCACACATCCATTGTTTATTTTGGGTTAAAAAACAATGTTAGGATGATGCAGATGAGACAGTTAGTGAGTTTCTGATAAGCACAGCACATTCCTGCACATTGCTGACTGTTAAGGGCTCCAAACCTGAGGAAAAGTGTCCCAGCCACATTACAATGTAATTTACAAGCTTAAGCAATGAGAGATCTGTAATCCTGGCAACAATAACCAACAACTGGCAATAATATAACTTCTTAACTCCGATATCTGCCATCAAAATAAAAGTCCCCAGTGAAACTTCTTTGTAAATGATAGTAAATCCATGTTTTTAGTAAAGGCTCACTTTGATACATTCTGTGCACATCCCAAAGGAGTGAGGTAGTGTAACAATCCTAGCCTGCACCCTGGACTGAAACTTAGGTCCCTCTAATTATAAGGGTTGGCTACCAGAGGAGGCTGGTGAGGGGAGGATGGCTCATAATAATGAATGGAATGGAGTGAACGGAATGGTATCAAACACATGGAAACCAGGTGTTTGATGTGTTTGAGACCATTCCATTCATTCTGTTCCAGCCATTACTATGAGCGTCCTCCCTATTTTATGTGCCACCAGCCACCACTGTAGGCTACCTACCCTTAGAACTAGACTGGGACCTGAGTTTGAGTCCAGGCCACGGTTTAATCCCAGAATTTGCTACATTATAATATTAAAATGTAATTTGTATTTTGTTGTATTGCAAAAACATATTGGACTGTACAACAAATTAATTGTGCGTCCATGAATTTAGGGATCTACCCAGAGGCCCTATCTAAAGCACGCAGCTGCATCAGCAAGTGTAGCCTACCTTTACTTCAGCCACTTAAGCTGAACTAATAGGGACTCTGGTGAGAAGATTGAAGTCCATTTTTATGGACACTATATTAATACATATTTTATCTTGTAAAATAGCCTATGTGTGCCATAATTTCCGGACTAAATTTGAAAAGTCCATATGAATTAAAACTCATTTGTTAGTTAGGGATGTTGAAAATATTAAACAATTTGATGGATACACAATCAATATTTGTTTTCTGTTCAGTTCAACATGTGCTTAACACATGTTGTAGGCATAAAGTGCTTGATTACAACAAAACGAAATACATGCAAATATCACTTATATTTGACCAAATATAGCTTAATATTGTACATATTTTTTTTACTTTTATATGGGGGACCTTTATTGTGAAGGCTGAAGGAATTTACCCGGAAGTGATACTCTGTGGTCCCCTTATGGTTGCCAATATTACACAAAAAGGAGCTGGAATCAGATGTCCCACAACAGATTGCACAGTAAACACGCGTGGGTATGCAGAGTGCAAATTTTAATTAGGTAGACTATTTGAACAGTATATAAACCTTTGGATTATGCGATAAAATAACCTGCAGAGAAGAATTATCTATCACCGGATAGAATGCCAGAGCGAATTCAGAGTGATACCAGAGAAAGACGGGAGTTTCTCATACACTTTTAGCGGAGGACTGCGGCTGGAAAGAGGTAAATTGATTTTGTAATACGCGCAGCCAATGCTTTACCCATCATAGAAGGCTACTACGCAGTACAGCGTTAAGAGCGAAAAAAGAGCCCAACATGACTCAAGTATGATGGTGCCTATAGCTGGAAATGTAACATTGCCTGTGGTATAGCCAATGCATTTTTATTCAGTTAATACATCTGTGTTGTTTCTACCAAGAGAAATATACACCCACATACATTTTGGGTGGCCTTAAATATTAAGTTCGGGTAAAAAAATAAAAGTCTGAATCACATAAAAGATATTGCCAAATGGGATATGGGGAATTTTGGATGTAGGGCCCCCTTGTGTAGGCTATATGACCAAAACAAATCTCTGACTATCTGGACTGGTTGCAGAGAGAATACCTTGCCACTTTGAATGTCTATGGTATTTGGATATCATAAGAAAATAAAATTGTGTGTGTGGTCACTAACTCGCTTCAACGTGTCAACAGGACCTGAGAAAATACTACAAACATATATTAAACATTGGTGAGCGATTTTTATTTATTTTTATAAATGTATCCAATGAGGCCAACAAGTAGCAATCTTGTGAAATGCTCCAGCCCATGTGAAAGTTCTGTGTGACACAAGGGGTTGGATTCAATCAAACCTGTCATCATGTTCATGCAATAGGCTTTGTTTAAATTACAGTACTGTGCCATTGCATTCATGCCATTGAATTCATTTTTTGTGTGTTTCAGCCTGAATTTAAAAATGATTAAATTGAGATTTTGTGTCACTGGCCTACACACCCCATAATGTCAGTGAAATTATGTTTTGAGAAATGTTTAGTCATTAATTAAAAGCTGAAATGTCTTGAGTTAGGAGTGAAAATGTGCTTAACAAGTCACATAATAAGTTGCATGGACTTACTCTGTGTGCGATAATAGTGGTTAACATGATTTTTGAATGACCACCTCCTCTCTGTACCCCACACATACAATTATCTGTAAGGTCCCTCAGTCGAGCAGTGAATTTCAAACACAGATTCAACCACAAAGACCAGGGAGGTTTCCCAATGCCTCACAAAGAAGAGCACCTGTTGGTAGTGGGGTAAAAATAAAAAAGCAGACATTGAATATCCCTTGGAGCATGGTGAAGTTATTAATTATACTTTGGATGGTGTATCAATACACCCTGTCACTACAAAGATACAGGTGTCCTTCCTAACTCAGTTGCTGGAGAGGAAGGAAACCATGAGGCCAAAGGTGACTTTAAAACAGTTACAGAGTTTAATGGCTGTGATAGAAAACTGAGGATGGATCAACAACATTGTAGTTACCCCATCATATTAACCTAAATAACAGTGGGAAAAAGGAAGCCTGTACGGAATACAAATATTCCAAGACATGCATCCTGTTTGCAATAAGGCACTAAAGTAAAACTGCAAAACATGTGGCAAAGAAATTAACTTTATGTCCTGAATACAAAGCGTTATGTTTGGGGCAAATCCAACACAACACATCACTCTTCATATTTTCAAACATGGTGGTGGCTGCATCATGTTATAGTATGCTTGTCATTGGCAAGGAATAGGGAGTTTTTTAGGGGGGGGGAAATGGAATAGAGCTAAGCACAGGCAACATCCTAGAGGAAAACCTGGTTTAGTCTGCTTTCCAACAGACACTGGGAAATGAATTCACCTTTCAGCAGGACAATAACCTAAAAAAAACAAGGCCAAATATACACTGGAGTTGCATACCAAGACGACATTGAATGTTCCTGAGTGGCCTAGTTACAGATTTGACATACAGTACCAGTCAAAAGTTTGGACACACCTACTCAAGGGTTTTTCTTTATTTTTTTTGTTATTTTCTACATTGTAGAATAACAGTGACGACATCAAAACTATGAAATAACACATATGGAATCATGTAGTAACCAAAAAAGTGTTCAACAAAATAAAATAAATGTTATATTTGAGATTCTTCAAATAGCCACCCTTTGCCTTGATGACAGCTTTGCACACTCTTGGCATTCTCTCAAGGCACTGTTCCTGCTATATTTCACAATTTTGCAATTTTATTTGACAGTGGGGAAAAAACACATTTTCAGGCCAAAGTATTAATGCTGCTTTTTTTTATTGAACCTTCCGTCTCATTTATTTGTTTGATGTGGCAGTGCTGTTTTCTGCTGACTAAGTTTGTAACAAGTTGGAGTCTGAGTCCCTATTGAGCTTCTTGCCAAGGACATATAGAGTAGCACTTCATTTCATGCTACATAAGTTACCAGGTATTTACTGAAAGTTACAGGGTACAATGGTAATCACACTGCAGTAACCAATTAATTGTTTGTTTCTTTGGGATTCATTTAAACAGGTACCGCTAGGCACCTTTAGGCACCATGCCATGTTGTTACCAGTTATTTACCAGAAAGTAACCATTGTTACTACATACCAGTAATTTCCTATTAAAGCAGTAGAAATAGTAGGCCTATCGTAAAATAAAGACCCACTGGAAGTGGAACTACAAGTTGTAAAAGGGACAGCAGAATGGGCTGTAGGTAGCCTAGTGGGTAAGAGTGTTGGGCCAGTAACCGGAAGGTTGCTGGTTTGAATCCCTGAGCTAACTCTGTGAAAAATCTGCGGATGTGCCCTTGAGCAAGGCACTTAACCCTAATTGCTACTGTAAGTCACTCTGGATAAGAGTGTCTGTTAAATGACAAACAATATTTTAAAAAGTTGCAGAAAAAGCAAACACTCAAACACTTTCAAATTGTGGCTGTGTGCTCTTACGATTAAAAAAAAAGTCCAATATATTTTGGTTTGGTTATTTTACCCTTCACAAGTGAACAGCTACTGGATGATTTACATGGTATAACAATGTGCAATCAAACACAGACAACCCAGTGAACTCCAGCAGACTACTGGAGGTGCCAACACGTGTTTGTACGGTCACTGACAAACTTCCAGGCACTTTTCTGCACTTATCTCCTCACATCAATACACTGTCCGTGTATGGGGCTGTGTTAGACGTGAATTTTCATTGTGTCACGGTTCAAAGCTCTTTTAGGATTTATACTGATCTGTGAGGTAAAGGCCTGTGCAACTGTTTTAGGAGTATGAGACTGTATTCAGGCTTGTAGCACAGCCGGTGAATGACACAAACAAGGGTTCATCCCTGTTAATGGTGACATACCTGATGAGTGGCATCACAGGAAATGAGGCATTGTTGGTGTTATACGGGCGGATTTGCTGAATGTTATCAGCAGTGATTAAGTATTCTAGCTTGCCAATAAAATACTGGGAAGAGGTGAGCGGAGTCATACAGTACAGCTGGAGTGAAACGACACTAGAAAACATCCTTTGGTAAACCTAAAAGAGCAGACCAGATTTGGGGATGAAGTACTTTTTATAGTGTGGGTTTTAGCTAAAACAAATATAATTGTCAGGGGGTCCAACATCTTTGAGGCGTTACCAGGGTTGTACAGTGGGTGGGGCCGAAACAGTTGTTTTCAGACAGCTTCAGACATCAAGAGATAGCCACAGGTTTAGGCCTTTACTGAGGGCTGACTCCCCCGCACTGTAGGCCTCCTCTCCCCATGTGGTGAGACTATGTTTCTCCAGAATCGTGGGTCTTATTTCATTGCTGGAGTGCATACACTGGGCTGTAATTACAGGTGGCCTATCAAGACCCACAGTTGGAATTAAAGTTCATCCTTAAAATAAACCAAAGGAACAAGGACTACTTTTAACAACATACACGGAAAATGTGACAAACACATTTACTTGAAGAACAGTGCAGATGCAGAGTTTGGTAACAGAATGACTGTTTGTGCTGTTTGCGCCGTCATTATGTTACCTAACATTGCATCTGCAATGTTCTTCAAGTAAATGTGTTTTTGTAAAATTTTCTGTGGAAATTGTTAAAAGTAGTCCTTGTGCATAGAGTTGTATGTTTCGTTTAACTTTGAATTCATTGTTTTTTTTTTTGCCATACATTTTAAAGTGAAAAATGGGCTAAAACTCCTCTCTGTCGAGCATAGCTGGAGGGGTGTTGGAAGGTTGCACATGTTTAGGGCCCATTGTTTTTGGATGAAACTTGTGTACCCCTGCCTCTCATCCATGCATAGAATCTCTGATCTAGATGCTGTTATAGAGTAGCACAAATTGTTAGCCTACTTGAACTCCCTTGTGAAATCCTACTCATACAATAAGCTCACAATAGTGGCCTAGTACAGGGTTTGCCAAACTCTGTACTGGGGCCCTCCCTGGCTGCATGTTTTGGTTTTTGCCCTAGCACTACACAGCTGATTCAAATACCCAACTCTTAATCAAGCTTTGATTATTTAAATCTTCCTAATATTGAGTTGCATCCCCTTCTGCCCTCAGAACAGCCTCCATTCGTCGGGTGGTGGACCATTCTTGATACACAGCGTTGCAGTTCTTGACACACTCAAACCGGTGCACCTTGCCAATTCACCCTCTGAATGGCACACATACACAATCCATGTCTCAATTGTCTCAAGGCTTAAAAATCCATCTTTAACCTGTCTCCTCCTTCATCTACACGGATTGAAGTGGAGTTAACAAGTGACATCAATAAGGGATCATAGCTTTCACCTAGATTCACCTGGTCAGTCTATGTCATGGAAAGAGCAGGTGTTCCTAATGTTTTGTACAATCAGTATATTTATATTTTATTATATTTAGTGTATTACTAAACATTTTGAAATGTACACATTTTAAATATTGAGCGCCTTACTAAGAGGACTATTGAGAACCCAGATGAACTTGTGAAAACACATGACAGATTGCATGCTGTGGTCTGTTTACTACTACTTGGCTTTCTCTGCCCCCTGTTGTCAACATAAGCTCCTCTTCTTACAGGGTTAACAGCTTATTACTCTCCCCAAGCTGCTTACATTCAACTTTTGAGGCTCCACATTTTCTCACTAGGAGCGATGCAGTGAAAGATGACTTGGCACGCCATCCTGAGTGATGGGATTTTAGCATGTGACCAACAGAGTGAGAAGATTTAGCCATGTGTCTTGGTTTACTACTCCTATTCGTTAAGGTTGGCCTTCGAATTGGAAAAGGCGGCTGTGCATTTATAAAAAATAAAAATAAACGTTCTGAACCAAACATGCAGATTCAAAAATCACTTTTGTTTTCACGCTGGTATTGTCACCAGTAGTGGAAGATATGGTTTTCATAAAGTCTCCCGACTACATTAGACCACCAGACTGTTTTATAAGTAGCAGCATCAGTTGATTTTTTTTTAAAGGCACGTTTTGTATTTTAACTTGAAGATACTTCACATGGTGTCCTGCTGAACTACCCCTGGTCTGCTGAAATTGAGATTCATTAGAAGCTGCAGTCTCTCCCTCCAATTACTCCATGAGGCACTAATCCTGCAGCCCCCACCCCCCTTCAGAGCAGACTGTTAGAGATCTGGACAGCCACACTTGGCCATGTGGAGCTCTACCATGTGTCTCTTCTTTGTACTGAACCCATCCAAAACACAAGGTTCTAAGCATGTGCTTTTGTTATAATTTGAGGCAAATCTTCCAATCTTCAGGTAAAGTCGTCTAGTAAATCTGGCCAAGCAAGACTAGCCAGTACCACCCTGTCAGTCCAACTACGCAACACTTGAGTGAGCTCATTCAAGCATCCCGTGATCTTTCAAGAAAAGGCCTACTAGGAAAGGTCATTTATTTTTGGAAACTCTTGAAGCCTATGTAATGGAATTGATTTGAAAGTTAAGCTTTTCCAACTATAGATTAAAAGCCAAGTGCTAGTATTTTTCTTGGAGCAGCATTTGCTCAATCATTTCCAGCACTGATTAAGATCAGGAAATAGACTCTCGCTGTGCCTAGCGAGTCACCGCAATGGCACAGTAGATTATTGCCTCATTAGCCTCACTGGGTGACTTCAAATGAACTTCTCTTAACTGAGTGTAAGGCTAACAATCTACTACTAATAATAACCTCCCCTGATTCTAACAAAACTGACAACTCTCTGTGTGGTAAAGTGCATTTCGTTTTCCTCTTTCTTTCATATTGGCTCACTAAATTTGAAAACTGGGCATCAGCTTTAACATTAGTTGACCATATGTGAAGGCTCACTTAACATCCTTGCCTGCCTTCATTATAAACTGAACCCCTTTAAACTCTGATGACAGTGAGCCATTTGGCTGCCACACTGGTTGTTTGGTGACTGACAAAGGTTTCGCTGCATATACAGCTGGAAAGGTCAGTCTAGGCTCCAGTTTCAGGTATTGTGAGTAAGAAATGTCAGTCACATGGTAAACAAGCGTTGTAACAAATGTTGTAAACATACCCAGTTTGGGGGAAATTTGGGGAATTCTCTGTGATATAATTCTAAGCAGGCCCATCCTAGGAACTCCTCTGCCAATGCCATGCTGTTTGTGATGCCATGCCTGCTATCTGCAGCTAGCCTCCAAGCCTCAGAACTGGGTCAGTAGCAGTTCATCTCTGCCTGGGTCATTACTCCAACCTATGTCACCAGGAAATGAAGTGATTTTGGCTGCCTGGGGATCTGTCTGTACTCAGTAAAGCTGGCATCAGATTAAGTGTAATTTTAGATGGGCAGAGAGTGGGGCAAGTCTGTGGTCTTCCTGCTGAGGGGCTTACCTGGGCAAATCTCACCCACTGAATATGGCTGTATGGCATGTCTTGGAGATGTGGACATGCAATTCATACAATTGTGAAGAATGCAACGGTTGGGGATGGAGATATTTGACAAATGGCTGATGATGCCGTCTGCCAATCAGCAATCAGCAATACTATCCATTTTCTTTCCAGTACAGCACCCAAACGTTTTAATTCCAAACCATCTTTGCTTCAAAATGAAATATCACTTTCTCCAAGGGATATGTTGAGGTAAAATATTGACATTTCCAGTTTTCCATACTTGAAAGACTAGCCGCCCACTTTGACATTTCTATTAGCTGTTTCAAAGGACAGAGTTCCCTTGGCTTGGTTTCAGAAGCATGAAGGCATCGTCAGCATACCAACAATTAGTATAAAATACATCCAAAACATTTCAGTACAATTAGGTAAATTAGGTAAATGAAAGAAGATCTCTGTTAAATCTAGAATCCTTAGTTGCTACATCCATTTTTGGACTTCTAAATTAAAGATACACAGTGCCTTCAGAAAGGATTCACACCCCTTGACTTTTTCCACATTTTGTTGTGTTACAGCCTGAATTTTAAATGGATTAAATTTAGATTTTGTGTCACTGGTTACACATAATACCCCATAATGTCAAAGTGGAATTATGTTTTTAGATTTTTCTTTTTAAATTAATAAAAAATGAAAAGCCGAAATGTTTTGAATCAATAAGTATTCAACCCCTTTGTTAGGACAAGCCTAAACAAGTTCAGGAGTAAAAATGTGCTAACAAGTCACAAAAAGTTACATGGACCTACTCTGTGTGCAATAATAGTGTTTAACATGACTACCTCATCTCTGTACCCCACACATACAATTATCTGTAAGGTCTCTCAGTCGAGCAGTGAATTTCAAACACAGATTCAACCACAAAGACCAGGGAGGTTTTCCAATGCCTCGCAAAGAAGGGGACCTGTTGTTAGATGGGTAAAAATAAAAAGCAGACATTTACTATCCCTTTAAGCATGGTGAAGTTAATAATTACAATTTGGATGGTGTATCAATACACCCAGTCACTACAAAGATACAGGCGTCCTTCCCAACTCAGTTGCTGGAGAGGAAGGAAACCGCTCAGTGATTTCACCATGAGGCCAATGGTGACTTTAAAATAGTTACAGAGTTTAATGAGTGTGATGAGAGAGAACTGAGGATGGATCAACAACATTGTAGTTAGTCCACAATCAGTAGTGGTGCGTGGGTAAAATCACTGGGAAGGCCAAGCCAGGGGGAAAAAAAGCCAAATTACAACCTATGTGTTGTGATAATTGCGTTGTTTGCTTTAAAATCTTAGTTCATATGCCTTGACACCGTGATATATAGGCCTAAGGCCGAGATGAGAAGACACAGTGGCAGAATAAATTCAACCACACCTTTGTTTCATCACAAAACCGGAGAGCAACATCTGTCCAGTGAAGTCCACAAAGCATATTGCATGTAACAAACAGTTGCATGACCTACAGCAAGTTAATGTTTCTGACATTTTCGGACTACTAAACAACTATTGATTTAGAACCACAGAGTTACCTCAAGTCGCAAAGAAAACAGGAGCTGCCTCCACTATTCCAGCACCATTTAAAGTTCAACATCATCAAATCACCTATGCTTAGTCTAATACAGTGACAACTAAAAAAGACCAAAAACTATTTAGTCCAATCAACGTAAGCGTGTGGCTGCCCATGTGGCTGCCCATGGTTTAGATTTTTGTGTGTGCGTGTGGGAGTGTGCACGTGCGCTTGCAAGTAGAAAAAACATGTTGACTCACCCTACTTGTAGAGAAACGCCAATGCCGTCCTCCTCTCTTTCATGTTGACGAAATGGTCTTTGACTCTGTCATACAGAACACGCTTTTATTTTTTGTTGTCCTAGGATACCTGGCTAAAATGCTTGCTCACTAGCCAAACTTCCTTTTATGGGCAACGTTAGCTAGTTAACATTAACCTTCTACATGTAGCTACATATTGAACTAACATCCTCTCAGTCCAGGGGCACAATGTATGATTTATGGTTGGACCAGAATCGGCGTTATCATTGGCCAGTATGGAGAATTACAGTGGGGGGAAAAAAGTATTTAGTCAGCCACCAATTGTGCAAGTTCTCCCACTTAAAAAGATGAGAGAGGCCTGTAATTTTCATCATAGGTACACGTCAACTATGACAGACAAATTGAGAAAAAAAAATCCAGAAAATCACATTGTAGGATTTTTTATGAATTTATTTGCAAATTATGGTGGAAAATAAGTATTTGGTCACCTACAAACAAGCAAGATTTCTGGCTCTCACAGACCTGTAACTTATTCTTTAAGAGGCTCCTCTGTCCTCCACTCGTTACCTGTATTAATGGCACCTGTTTGAACTTGTTATCAGTATAAAAGACACCTGTCCACAACCTCAAACAGTCACACTCCAAACTCCACTATGGCCAAGACCAAAGAGCTGTCAAAGGACACCAGAAACAAAATTGTAGACCTGCACCAGGCTGGAAAGACTGAATCTGCAATAGGTAAGCAGCTTGGTTTGAAGAAATCAACTGTGGGAGCAATTATTAGGAAATGGAAGACATAAAAGACCACTGATAATCTCCCTCGATCTGGGGCTCCACGCAAGATCTCACCCCGTGGGGTCAAAATGATCACAAGAACGGTGAGCAAAAATCCCAGAACCACACAGGGGGACCTAGTGAATGACCTGCGTAGAGCTGGGACCAAAGTAACAAAGCCTACCATCAGTAACACACTACGCCGCCAGGGACTCAAATCCTGCAGTGCAAGACGTGTCCCCCTGTTTAAGCCAGTACATGTCCAGGCCCGTCTGAAGTTTTCTAGAGTGCATTTGGATGATCCAGAAGAGGATTTTGGAGAATGTCATATGGTCAGATGTGTTTGGAGGACAAAGAATGCTGAGTTGCATCCAAAGAACACCACACCTACTGTGAAACATGGGGGTGGAAACATCATGCTTTGGGGCTGTTTTTCTGCAAAGGGACCAGGACGACTGATCCGTGTAAAGGAAAGAATGAATGGGGCCATGTATCGTGAGATTTTGAGCGATAACCTCCTTCCATCAGCAAGGGCATTGAAGATGAAACGTGGCTGGGTCTTTCAGCATGACAATGATCCCAAACACACCGCCCGGGCAACGAAGGAGTGGCTTCGTAAGAAGCATTTCAAGGTCCTGGAGTGGCCTAGCCAGTCTCCAGATCTCAACCCCATAGAAAATCTTTGGAGGGAGTTGAAAGTCTGTGTTGCCCAGCAACAGCCCCAAAACATCACTGCTCTAGAGGAGATCTGCATGGAGGAATGGGCCAAAATACCAGCAACAGTGTGTGAAAACCTTGTGAAGACTTACATAAAACGTTTGACCTGTGTCATTGCCAACAAAGGGTATATAACAAAGTATTGAGAAACTTTTGTTATTGACCAAATACTTATTTTTCACCATAATTTGCAAATAAATTCATAAAAAATCCTACAATGTGATTTTCTGGATTTTTTTTTCCTCATTTTGGCTGTCATAGTTGATGTGTACCTATGATGAAAATTACAGGCCTCTCTCATCTTTTTAAGTGGGAGAACTTGCATAATTGGTGGCTGACTAAATACTTTTTTTCCCCACTGTAAGTAAAACCACAAGTCCAAATCCCTATCTCTATCCATTGCTAATTTAGGAAAGGGACAATTTTAGCTAGCTAGCTAGCTAGCCACCGGAGGACAACACAACGAGATGCAACAATTCAAGTTGTTTCTGTCAATGAAGTATTTATCTTGATGCAATGTGATAGGAGTGAAGCAAATCCAAACTGGCTTCCCTTGACATGTTTCTTTGGTGCGCCAGGACCATTGGTGCACCAGGACCATTAGCTATTATCTTATACTTTTTTTTATCAAGGGAGGCCAAATGCTCGCTGGCTTAACTTGCATTCAATGCTACCGTCGGCAACAATGTCATACTCGTTTTGATCAGACAGCATCAGATAGATGGCCTACACATACAGAGACAGAGGGGCGCTGTTTCGCTCACTCTGATGCTTTCTCTAGTGAGATACATTCTGCCTCTTGCGAATTGTTGGAAAATTATGAAACTCAGAGAGACGAAAGATCAATAATATTTTCTTGGTCCATTTTTTAAATTTCAATCGGCTTCTATGGCAAGACTTGAAAAATGGCTGTCAAGCAATGATCAACAACCACCTTGACAGAGCTTGAAGAATTAAAAAATAATGTTCAAATATTGTACAATCCAGGTGAGCAAAGCTCTTATAGACTTCCAAAGGTGATTCTAACATATATTGACTCAATGGTGTGAAAACTTGTGTAAATTAGATATTTCTGTATTTCATTTTCAAGAAATTTTCAAAAATTTCTAAGAACATTGTGTGTAGATGGGTGCGAAAAAAATAAATATTTAATACATTTCGAATTCGAGCTGTAACAACAAAATGTGGATTAAGTCAAGGTGTATGAATACTTTTTGAAGGCTCCAATTGATCCTTGAATATAACTTATAAATGCCTCATGAGTTTAGTTTAACTGTTGTACCCCATCTTAACCAAAAATGTAAACTTTTTTTGCTCCAATGTTTGTAACCAATGTAAATGTAAACAAACACTTTAAAGCCTCCACATTGTTAAAACTATAATTGTTCATATCATGGATGGTCAGTCCTTGCATTCATAGCGCTATTAATTTGAGAGTGGTTACATTTGTCCAGGCCCATCCCTCAGCTTTTTACCAAAACAGAGGCGGGGTGGCACTTTATTCTTTCAACTGCGGATTCTAGCTTGAAGAGGGCTCTGTTTGACCCCTTACAATCAACTGGGGGATAAGACTCGCACCAAGACCCAACCAGGCCAGCCCAGGCAACATTAACATTCAGAAAATGTGCCTTCTGTTTTTATCGTCCGTTGCTGCGGCTGTGTTTTTTTCTATGATTTTGCAAATGTGTCTGTGATGTAAGACAGAGTCTGTGTGTGTGATGAGTATGTGTAGCTGTGAAGGTCATCAATTGCTGAGGTGGAGTAAAAATGCTGAATGATGTCATCGTGTTCAATGTCATCCGCTGCACCACTGCTTTCCTCTCTTGGTTAGCAATTAATATGCCTGTAGTGCTTAAAAATAGAATATTACCCAGACATAACCTGCACTGAGGATCTGTGTTACCTCTAGCTTTGATAAGGAGAGTTTATGCTTATCCATAGACTAGTCCACTCCACTCTGACCATATTGTAGAAAAAAGTGACAGAAAAGCATGGATTATTTCCTAATTACCAGTGAATGTTTGTTCTTTCCCAGGGCTGTGCCAACCAATCCAGTCAGCTGTGTTGGGGCCTTACAAATCCAGAGGCCAGTTGCCATGGCGAGATATTGTTTGCATCCAGTCATGCCAGCACTGCCCATGTGGGCGGTCCCCTCGTCAGCATGCTTCTTTGTTTGTGTGCCACTTGTTAGAACAACCCCCCTCCTCTGTGAACACATCCTTGGACCCATTTTGCATTGGTCTATCACTCCTGTTCATCTTTGGTTTTACCAGTGGAAAATCTGGAATAATATCTGTTTATTTTATCAACCGTACTTTTAACCGATTTAGTATAGTATTTGGATTTCCTATTTACTAAAGAAATAACTAAATTCATTTAATAACGAGCAACAGCATGATATCCAAGAACAATTTATTATGTGGCTCAACCACAGCGACTTCTATTCTAACATTTTCTCTCCTGTGAAGCTTAGCAAAACTGCAGACCTTTCACCGTTCTGTGAGCTTACTGTGCAGTAGAGTCCCTCCCCTCCCCCCGTCTTCGAGGCATGGAGAGAATGCAGGTTGTGTAGAGGGCCAGGCTAAAGGGAACCCTAAGTTTAGCTCCAGGTTTTCAGTGGAGGCCAGACAGACTCAGACGGCCACCCTTTCTGGGTAAACTGTAGATACTGTATCCCATCAGCTGTTAGGGAAAGCAGGCTTCAGCCATGTGGTCCTCTGTAGCTCAGCTGGTAGAGCACGGCGCTTGTAACGCCAAGGTAGTGGGTTCGATCCCCGGGACCACCCATACACAAAAAATGTATGCACGCATGACTGTAAGTCGCTTTGGATAAAAGCGTCTGTTAAATGGCATATTATTATAATGTGCGTGGACCCTGAGCAGGGACCCACCAAGGAGACCTGCCATCCTGAGGTCATCGTGCTACACAATCTCTTGCCTTTTAGACTGGCGCCATGATTTAGTTATAGTCAAGGTAGGTCTGTACTGAAGAAAAGTCCACATTTCCCACTCCTGACTGAAAGTGAATTTGGTACCACCAGAATTGAGGTATTAAGGAAAACACACTATCAAATGTTTTATGCATGTAGCTATACTATTTTGTCTGTGTAGCATTTAAATACTGTAAGTAGGCTAAATGACGCTCAAGGGCTCAAGTTTCTCACTGCCAATTCTGAGGCTGTGCTTGCATGTGGTTGCCTAATACCCAGTACTAAGTGATAATCTTATGATGGAGGGGAAAATTACTTCAGCACACATATTCTCATAGATGTGTCCATACCAAATTAGGAACACACAATATTGGGTGTATGTGGTCATTGTTAGTTCAACTCGGGTCAGAACTATGATTGAGTGTCAGTTGGCATTAAGACAGTAACACTAGTACTGTATTTGATTAGCGATGTTGTGACATCCATTACAGCCTATTTACCACATTGATGATAATTGATTATGCATTTCACATTGTTTAATGACATCTATTATGGCATTAGGCATCCCAAGTTACATCAATATTCTGATGCAAGACAGATGTTTTCTACAAAGCCAATTTGGAGAGGGTTTTCTGAGTCAGATGACATTTATACATGATCCACCAAAGAACCATAACTGTTGATATTCACCCCAAACAAATACTTTTGCATTGAAGAAATAACTTTAGTCTAAGTGCTAATTCATACATTTTGTAGTCCTTGTGTACGTGTGCTGAAGATGTCAGATGTGAGGAGTGTGAGCCTTACAGGATGAAGTAACATAGGCAAAATTGCCACGGGGACCAAAAGGTGCACCCAGGGGGGCCCAGGACCCTGCTCTAGTGTCTTATTGCTTTGTCATATTCCTCTCTTATTACTGCTACAGTCAATATTGGCAGCCAGCCAATCCCATAGAATCAGAGCATATTCAGAACAGGTCGATTTGGCCCCCTCTTTAATTATTGGGACAGTGAAGCATCTTTTTCTTCTTTTGGCTCTATACTCTAAAAGTTTGGATTTTAAATCAAACAATGACTATGAGATTAAAGTGCAGACTGTCAGCTTTAATTTGAGGGTATTTTAATCCATATTGGGTGAACCGTTTAGAAATTACTGCACTTTTTGTACATAGTCCCATTTTAGGGGAGCAAAAGTATTGTGACAAATTAAGTATTTGTTCCCATATTCATAGCACGCAATGACTACATCAAGCTTGTGACGCTACAAATTTGTTGGATACATTTGCTCTTTGTTTTGCATTTAAAAATGTCTTTAAAAATGTTTGGGGAGGACTCCCAGGACCCCCCATCTACTGTCCCCCCCCCAATATGTACACCACAATTTTGCCCTTGTGAAGTAATGACATCCTTCACCCTTAGCAGTCGAGCTTGTTTTTCCATCGAGGCTCTCAGTCGAAGAAGGGTGGTTTCAGTTATACTTAACACATGACAGATGTTGAGAATAGAGGATGGAGAGAGAATCTCAAAGGGAGCTCCTCAGTCTGACACCCAGCTCCTGCCTTCAGAGGTCCTGTGGTCAAGATTCTATACCCCAATCCATATTTCTCAGTATTCCACAAAGGGTATTTTTATGATCTTATCAAATGCTTGAGGAATATAATTTATTAGATTGGAAAAACACCAGACCTCTACATTGTATCATATAATCCCATATCCTTACCCCCTCCTCTGCCCCCCAAAATACAATTTCCATGTGAACACTTACCACCTGGCAGCCTGCACCTCACTCTCCTACCCCTGAGCTGTGTGCAGCATGGGAATGGTCCTATTTACAGCCAGTTACCAGGCGGCTCTGGCCTGGGGATTCTGCAGTAACTGTCTACAGTTACAAATCACTCTGCCAGTTCCCAGTGGAACACAACACCGCCTCCGGGAGTCCAAAGGCCTGTAGACATAAGGTGGTGCCCCTGAACGGCTACCTCAGTCAGGGAAGGCCACAGTAACCAGAGGCGTCTTGGAGGGATACCCATGGCAGGATGGTGTCAAACCAGAGGGAACGTGACAGGGAATTGTTGTGTGGCTGGCAGCAGGTGTGATGGAGATGCTTAAAGAGGCAAGGGAGCTGTTGCCGCCTCACGTGTCATTAGGGAGTTAAGGATCAGAAAGTGGATATGGGACAAAACAGGAAAACGGATGGCCGAGAGGGATAAAAAAAGATGCTTAAACTATGGGAATCTGTGTTTTCCCTGGCCCGGGAGGCAAGCGGTTCAGATCTGCACTGTTGCATCTGCCTGATGCCTTGCCAGGTCTGTAATGAGTGCCTTTCAGATAAGGTGCTTGTGTCAGCAGTTTAAAGGGTTCCTCATGCAAGCGACCAGAGAAAGCTTTCCCGTAGGCATTACCAAATAGAACCGCCATCATCAGAAAGGGCCTTCGAAATAGACCGACCGACACTGCATTAAACCCATTATTCCATTGATTAAATGTGTACCTCGAAACCAACTGAATTTTTTCGATCTTGTCTCATCGCTGCAACTCCCCAACGGGCTCAGGAGAGGCAAAGGTGGAGTCATGCGTCCGCCTAAACATGACCCGCCTAACCACGCTCCTTAACACCTGCCAGCTTAACCCGGAAGCCAGCCACACCAATGTGTCGGAGGAAACACTGTTCAACTGGTGACCAGGGTCAGCCTGCAGGCGCCCGGCCCGCCACAAGGAGTTGCTATAGCGCGATGAGCCAAGTAAAGCCCCACCGGCCAAATCCTCCCCTAACCCGGACGACGCTGGGCCAATTGTGCACCGTCCTATGGGACTCCCGGTCACGGCCGGTTGTGGCAGAGACTGGGAATGAACCCGGGTCTGTAGTAGCGCCTCTAGCACTGTGATGCAGTGTACAAACCTTTTTCTTTCCCTGTAACCCGCAACGGTTTGGAAATTCAATGCTCTGATTCTATGGGATTGGCTGGCTGCCAATAATGACTGTAGCAGTAATAAGAGAGGAATATGACAAAGCAATTCAAACAGCTGATTCAAATAACAACTCATCATCAAGCTTTGATTATTTTAATCAGCTGTGTAGTGCTAGGGCAAAAACCAAAATGTGCGCCCAGGGGGAGGTGGCCCCAGGACCGAGGTTGGGAAACTGCACTATAGTAGGTGTGTTATTGTGATTTTTGGCACGGCTGCAATGTCGTCAAAGGTACGAGGCGATGTTGAGTGGTTTAATTCACATCAATGAACTGGCATCTTCTTTACTGTCTCATCTCACTTGTAGTCAACAAGAAAGTTGTGATTTCCCAGAACCTCTGATGTGTACATTTGGGAACTATGTAGGCTAGGCCTACTGAGTAAGATAGATAATTTAGCATTGTTTGTGAGTGTCTGTATTTCAGTGTTTGTGTGTGTGCATTTTGGAATACAGTGTACACACAGAGCTATATAGTAAACCCAGCATTTGACAGTTTCTCTGTTCTATAGAATGCTAGAGAGATCCTGTGTAGCGCCCCCTTGTGTGGAGGAGGAATGACGACGCCCCCTCGATGAGAGCAATGGAGCTGAAAGTGTGGGTGGACGGAGTGCAGCGGATCGTGTGTGGCGTCACAGAGCTCACCACATGCCAGGAGGTGGTCATCGCCCTGGCCCAGGCCATTGGTGAGTTAATCCATCAGCAATATTGTCCAAAAAAGAATTAAAGGGATAGTTCAAGGGATAAGTTGAAAATAAGATCAAACTAAAGTGAACTACTGTATCCCTTTAAGCCTTACCATAGTTTGTGTAAGAATGCATCCTTTCACAGGACACTAGCCCCACCCCCATAACCTTCACTTCTATGGGATTGAGCCACACCCACAATTTATCTGATTAGTCAAGTCAGCTGAATCCTCACCTATCTTCTAATGATTCTAATGTGGAGCGTTTTGCCACATCCACAGTGCATGCAGCATATTTGACAGTCTGTTTCTGAAAGATGCTAAAGATAGTGGAGTGCACCAAGATGAGAGTTGACTGGGAGTGAACAGAGATTGTGAGAATCAAGATGAGCTGTGTTGGGATGATTCATAGATGTTGTGTCATTGAGATGCTCGCTGAGGAGAATAGAGAACTACAGTACATAATGACTGTATTGTATTCCCATGATGATACTGAATTTATGTATGAGAAGCTATTTCCCCAGCCACATCTAGAGGCAACAAAATAAGATTTAAAGAAGCAGTCTGTTCCCACCGCTTCTAGGTAGAAATAGCTGTAGAACCAGCATGGAGCCACTTTTAAAGGTTCACCTCTTTTGCATTATGGAGATGTACTGTACAGACCTGTACTGAACTGTCTGTGTGAGTATGGCTCAGCCCGACAATACCCTGCTTTCATTCGTCTATAGCCATGAAGTGCTTTGAAAGGCTGATCATGGCTCACATCAACAGCATTATCCCAGAAACCCTAGACCCACTCCAATTTGCATACCGCCCGAACAGATCCACAGATCTCCACACTGCCCTTTCCCACCTGGACAAAAGGAACACCTACGTGAGAATGCTATTCATTGACTACAGCTCAGCGTTCAACACTATAGTGCCCTAAAAGCTCATCACTAAGCTAAGGACCCTGGGAATAAACACCTCCCTCTGCAACTGGATTCTGGACTTCCTGACAGGCCGCCCCCAGGTGATAAGGGTAGGTAACAACACATCTGCCACGCTGATCCTCAACACGGGGGCCCCTCAGGGGTCGTGCTCAGTCCCCTCCTGTACCCTCTGTTCACCCATGACTGCATGGCCAAGCACGACTCCAACACCATCATTAAGTTTGCTGACGACACAACAGTGGTAGGCCTGATCACCGACAACGATGAGACAGCCTATAGGGAGGAGGTCAGAGACCTGGCAGTATAGTGCAAGGATAACAACCTCTCCCTCAACGTGATCAAGACAAAGGAGATGATCGTGGACTACAGGAAAAGGAGGGCCGAGCACGCCCTCATTCTCATCGACAGGGCTGTAGTGGAGCAGGTTGAGAGCTTAAAGGTCCTTGGTGTCCACATCACCAACAAACTATCATGGTCCAAATACACCAAGACAGTTGTGAAGAGGGCACGACAACACCTATTCCCCCTCAGGAGACTGAAAAGATTTGGCATGGGTCCTGACATCCTCAAAAAGTTATACAGCTGCACCATCGAGAGCATCCTGACTGGTTGCATCACCGCCTGGTAGGGCAACTGCTCGGCCTCCGACCGCAAGGCACTACAGAGGGTAGTGCGTACGGGCCAGTACATCGCTAGGGCCAAGCTTCCTGCCATCCAGGACCTCTATACCAGGCGGTGTCAGAGGAAGGCTCTAAAAATTGCCAAAGACTCCAGCCACCCTAGTCATAGACTGTTCTCTCTGCTACCGGACGGCAAGCGGGACCGGAGCGCCAAGTCTAGGTCCAAAAGGCTTCTTAACAGCTTCTACCCCCAAGCCATAAGACTCCTGAACAGTTAATCAAATGGCTACCTGGACTATTTGCATTAACCTCTACCTACATGTACATATTACCTCGACTAACCTGTGCCCCCGCAGATTGATTCTGTACCGGTACCCTCTGTATATAGCCTTGTTACTGTTATTTTATTGTTGCTCTTTAATTTAAATTTAAAAAAAATTAAACTTCAGTTTGAGTAAATACTTTAACACTTATTTTTCTTAACTGCGTTGGTTAAGGGTTCTACACCTGTTGCATTCGGCGCATGTGGCAAATAACATTTGATTTGATTTGATACTGTTTTAATTTCATACTGCTGTCATTTCATACTGTTTTAATTTCATACTGCTGTCATTTCATACTGTTTTAATTTCATACTGCTGTCATTTCATACTGTTTTCATTTAATACTGCTGTGAATTCATACTTTTTTCAGTTCATACTATTTTCAGTTCATACTGTTTTCAGTTCATACTGTTTTCAGTTCATACCGGCATAGTTTTGCACTTGCACTTTGCACTGCTTAGAATCAAAATTCTGTAGAGATGTCATGGTTTACATAGGTCATTTGCTTTTAGAGAAAATACTTGGAGATCCTAGAGGTAGCGTGTAAGGGTTAAATGAATCCATTGGATTTGTACATGCTATTCCATTGTGATCCATGCACAGATGCATGATTGTAGGACTAACAGTTAAATGCTGTGTCTTTTCATCAACAGTACAGGAGTTATGGTCCAGGGCCTCTTTTGTATGTGTTCAGTCTTTTGTCTGGCCCGGGGCACTTTGATGTGAAAGGCCTTCAGCCAGATTCAGCTGTAGTGACAACTGTGTTCTTTCACTGTGGTTCTGCTGTTGAGAGGGGAAAGACTGTGGCTTGTGCTCTTATCTGCAGCAGAACACACACACACACACACACACACACACTGATTTGGGGCTGGAGGAATTTTATTGAACCGTACTCCAACCCTAGCATGAATGGGAACTGAACAACTGCTCCTATATTTGAACAGAGAAATTCCTGTTGGGTTCTTCCTGGAAAAAACAACCCATTACTCTGACAACTCTGCACAGTGCCCGCCCACTAAACTGTGTCTGAAAGCAAGCGGGGTAATTGTGAATGGATCTGCCATAGAGTTTCCCTGTTCTTAGCTGAGGTGAAAAGTTCAGATTAGGGTTGGGATAACAATGACAAAGTCAATGGTAGATGAACTCTGTAGTCTGTTGCTACTGCAGAATGTAGTCTAGCTACTGGTCTGTCTGTAACTGGTCACCGTTTGGTATGTGGCAAGAAATAGCAAACAACGTGTTCTTTTTCAGCCGCGTGACTAGTAAGCTCAGTTACTTTGTAAAACTCTATATGAATCCAATTCATTCATCTGATCAAATTATTCTCTCTTTCCCAGGGCGTACTGGCAGGTACACGTTGATCGAGAGATGGCGGGAGACAGAGCGCCACTTGGCCCCGCATGAGAACCCTGTGGTGTCCCTCAACAAGTGGGGCCAGTATGCCAGCGACGTGCAGCTGGTCCTCCAGCGCACCGGCCCCTCCCTCAGCGAACGTCCCAACTCCGACGGCTCACCCCGCGTCCCCGAGCGCGGCCTCTACCGCCAGAGCCTGCCTCCTCTGGCCAAGCTACACCCGGCAGCCAACGACCGCTCGCTCAAGCGCCGGGAGCCCAAGCGTAAGTCCCTCACCTTCACAGCTGGGGCCAAGGGCCTGAGGGATATTTTTGGGAAGGGCAGAGATGCCGAGGCCAAGCAGCAGCAGAGAGTACTGAACCAGGGCAGGGGCGTGGTGTCTGTGCCCCCCAGTCCAGCCCGGGAGCTGGCGCGCCTGGTCCAGCTGCAGAAGGACAAGCTCCAGCTGCTGGAGAGCCGGCTGCAGGGCTGCGAGGCGGAGCTACACGGCTGGGAGAGAGGCGGTGGTGATGGCGGTGTGTGCGTCGAGGGTGTCAGCGTGCTGGAGGAGGAGCTGGTGCATCTGGAGCAGCAGCTGCGGAGGAACGAGGTAGAGATGTCGGAGGAGGAGTTCTGGCAGAACGAGCTGCAGATCGAGCAGGAGAGCGAGCGGCAGCTGAGGGAGCAGCTCCAGGAGCTGATGGGACGGGTGCGGGAGTGCGAGGCCCGGCTGGGGGAATACCTGACCCGTATCCAGGGCATGGAGGCAGGCCTGGAGCAGGAGACTGAGCAGAGCAGGCAGGTGGACGAGGAGGAGGCCCGGGCCCAGCTGGGGAAGGTCAGGGCGGAGCTGGAGCAACAGGTTCAACACAGAGTGCAGCTGGAGAGCAGCTGCAGGGCTGTGGACCGCTCACTGGGACAGTCCAGCAAGAAACTACAGGTGAGCTTTGATAGAAATACAAATATATAGGAAAACATTGATTGTACATACACAAATTCAGCGTTTTAGGCAGGTGCTGGAGACACTGCAATCTACGCTCCTATGTGCTTTGACTGATGAAGACTTAAGGGTTGAAACAGCAATAGTGAGAGAAGTGCCATACTAAAATGTACCACTGATTCCTAATGGTTTTGAAAACAATACATGATGTACATAAACAAACACCTTATGTAGAATAGGGTTGTAAACAACAAGATTTATCATTGATTGGAGGACACACAAACACGTAAAATGGATGAAGGTGATTATACTGTGATGATACCTTTTGCAGGAATAAATATAATGAACTAAGACACGTAAGCCCATTTTACAGGGCTGCATAATGAACTGGAATATATATATTTTTTACATTCGTCTGGCGCTGATTAATATTCATTTGGATTCATGTCCTTGACAAAACCATGTTTACAATGAAACAGAACTGTTTATTAATTCAAGCATGGTTTCTCACTGCTTGAGAAGAATGTTGTTTTTGAAGTTACGGGGTTTGATTGAATAGAGCCCTGTGTTTTTAGTAGGAACATTTTGGAGGCCTCTTATTAGTCCCCATGATGTAACGTTTACTTACAGGGTGGAGTACACCACATAGGCTGCATTTAGACAGGCAGCCCAATTCTGATCTTATTTTCACTAATTGGTCTTTTGACCAATCAGATCAGCTCTGAAAAAGAGCTGGTGTGAAAAGATCTGATGTGATTGGTCAAAAGACTAATTAGTGGAAAAAATATCAGAATTGGGCTGCCTGTCTAAATGCAGCCATAGTGTGGGCGTGAGGTTAAAAACAAACAAAAAAATGTGGGTTACTACTGGTGATTTTGGGGCCTGAAAAGAACTACAGATCTACTCCACCAGACTAGACTTCCATTACTCTTTCCCTAGAACCAACTCTTCCTTAGCTGGGGCCTAGAATGACCGCTCCTTTATTAGTGGGTTTAACCACCTGCAACATGTATGTTACCGTACATTTTCTGTTTTTAAAGGTTCTCAATGCAACAATTCCACCTGCAAATAGCCTTAAATGTAAAGGAATACAATTCCACGAGAGAAAAATATCGTATGAATCTATAAAGTTGCTTGTTAGCCGTGAGTGGCCAGACAGGCCCCCATCAGTGGACAAACCGAGTATACAGGGAAGTGGAACTGTGACAGGAGAAACTGCAGGGGAAGTAAATTACTTGTTGACTGGTTGTTTGTTGCAGGAGAAGGAGCAGGAGTTGGAGATATTGACCAGGGAGCTGAGACAGGTGAACCTTCAGCAGTTCATCCATCAGACTGGCACCAAGGTCACTGTTCTACCAGCCCAGCCCAATGACCAGGAGAATAACACAGGTACACACAAGTATTACAAAGCATCCTAGTCAGATTGTTTTTGCCCAATCTGGGCTCAGACATTTCAAACATTGTTCTATTATCCAACACTACCCCCTAGTGGAAGTTAATATACCATCTTAGGTTTTTGTAAAGCTCATTATATGGCTAGTAATGTCACTTTTTGTCACACCACAGTCAAATCTACACACTAACTGCTCAACCTGAAAGTAAGAATTCTAAAAAATGGTTATTAAAAATACCACTTAACATTGACTTCTTGATTACTTCCTCCTCCCCCCTCTCTCCAGGCTCGCTGAAACGGCTGGGCTCCTCCCGCCTCCTCCCCAGTGACCTCCGGGCTCTGCAGAGTCCAGTGTCTTCAGGCCTCAACCCTGAGGGCATCTACGTCTGACCCCTGACCTTTACCTTCTGCTGGCTACCATCAGTGACCCTCTGCTGGAATTGAGTCGGCTTCTCCCCTGGAGGATCCATCTCTTATCATCTCCAGAGGAGGCTGGTGGGAGGAGCTATAGGAGGACGGGCTCAATGTAATGGCTGGAATGGAATCAATGGAATGGTACCAAACACATGGAAACAACCATTACAATAAGCACTTCCTCCTGCAGCTCATCCCACTAGCCTCCTCTGATCTCCACCCTGTACTCCCACAATGCCATACTTCCCCTTCCTCCTCTATGAGTTCCCTCTCTCTCCCATGAGAACACACAGAGACCCCCAACAGTTTCGTCAAGACTATAGGATTTAGAACGTTTGCCTCGTTTGGGCTGTTCTACCACTGGCTGACAGCTAGAGAGCTCAACCACGTCCTTGCTATGCTTTTCAAACAGTCATGCATCTTTGAGGTACAGAAGACCCAATTTCAAACAAAGTTTTAGCCTCACCTCTGTGCCCTTCTCTATTTCCTCTCGAAGATCTACAAGGAGTGAGTAGATGTGAGAAATATGGTATTAACACCACCTAGCACCCTGTTACCATCATATAGCAAGCTAATGGAATAGTAAAGTGCACAATCACAGTCATGTGATGACATTTAACTAAAGAGTTAACTGCTGCCCCTGGCCCTGGACAACCATGGGGAAATCCAGATGTTTGTAGGGGTTGAGACTGAAGAAGGTCCTTTTGAGATCAGGCCATAGAGAGGAGATTCATATATCTTCAGACAACCATGACAAAGATAGAGGTCTCAAAAGTCAGAATTGGGTCAGAAAACCATATTTTACACAGATAGGCCACCTTGTGTGAGACCTGTGGTGTGTATTATAGACATATCTGACTGCCTTATAAGTATTTTTCTGTTTTAAAGACATTAAGAACAGTAAAGGCTATTACAACAGATACTTATAGACATGGCAGCTATGCTCCAGAGATCCAATGCACCATTGTCAAAGCATGCGTCACTATTTTCATTGATTTATGGTCAACACAGCAATCTAGTGACTGATTGTTGATCAGTTTTGTTGAAGATTTTTTGTGACTGATGTCAATAGCTGTAGAATCTGGTCTGCCACTGGGTGGCAGAATACATCTCACAAAACATTTAGCTAGGATCTTAATAGTGGTCATTTCATATCGATTATACATGCAAAAATGTTACATTATGCAATTTATGTGGTTACTCACTTTCATCGTTGAAATCTTTTAGTGTGCTGTAAGTTTTCCGATTCCATTTTACTTTGGAAGGGCCTGTAGAATTTGTACTTACCATTTTCAGTTTTAATAGATCAAGTCTTATTTGTGTTGTGGTTTTCTTTTTTCATTTGTAACCTCTTGAAGAATTGTGGGTTTGTCTATTGTCTTACATGGCTAATCATTTTTATGAAGTTAAAAAGATGTCTCACATGAACCAAAGCAAGTTAGACAATGTGATTGGTAGCAGTCAACCTGAATGTACTTAATTTGTTCAAACAGAACGTGCCTGTAAATACCTTTATAGGGGCCACTGTATCTGCCTCCACTTTAAAAGTGATGCATTTGTAATGGAGAGAATTGTTATTGGACTGTGAATGTATCTGTCAATAGATCGAACTCCACTCTGTGTCTGTGTGGCTCCTCAGCCTCATGGAGAGAGGACTGTGTGAGATGTGGTTTTTGTTTGGTTGTGGACTAGTAGATACCAAGGAACCTACCAACAGTAGCCTGTGGACACTAGGGGTGTAACGATTCGTTTTAACAACGATTCGATTTGTATCACGATTCGTGGTTGTCGATACGATTCAAGGACGATATTGGTTCATTTAGAACGATACGATCCGAAACGATTCAGTGACTTGAAATCGATTCAGTAACCTTTTAGCCAAAAATTCAACCAGTGTGACTGAAATAAATACCTGGATACTGGACAGTGCAGGTGAAGTTTCCTAGATTCCTGTTTCTTGAAAGGACCGCAATGGTGGCTTGATAATTTCTCGCTCGTCGGCTTCTCCTCTGTGGTCCGCCATGCTATGTTTTGTTGTCTTGGCACCTTTGCGCTGCTGCTTGCGCGATGACGTCACGGATAGGCAGACTGAATCGAGTAATATTTAAAGCCTTTATCATTAAAAGTGCTAAGAAAAAACATCCATATAAAGTCTGACGTGCTTAAATCCAATGGGTTATTTCCTAGTATCGATACAATCGATTTATTACATTTTAAAACGATGTTAGATCGATATATGTTGTCCAAAAGGCCAACTTGCCGAGCACAGATCGATGTAGTTGGATCATAGGAATATAAATCGATACATCGATGTAGTAGATGGATCGTTACACCCCTAGTGGACACACATCAAGGTCAACAGACTGACCTAAAGCTTGTTCCATTCAGTATTATTGACGTCCTAGTTTGGATCATGAAGGAGGGTTGAGCTGTGTCGCCGAACTGTAACCGAACTGTAACCCACTAACACAAGAACAGTGGCTGTTAACGACATACACTATTAGCATGCCTTACTGAATTGTAAATAATCACTATATAGTATTATGGAATATTTTGTACTATATTTAAAATAATGCATAATGCTGACAAAGACAATAATTGTACCTAATATGAATTAACTTTTGTTTTATCCTGCTACTCTATGGACAGCTTGGTGCATGCACTAATGGCTTGGTTTCATTTACGTTTTTTATTGTTTAAATTACCAGAGGCTTACGATGATAGTGGAGTTATAGATACGTATGGAAGTATAACGTGTATTCCATATTTATCACAGTATATGTTACTGACTGCATGGCTCTGTCTTCTACGGTGGTATGTCTTGGTCCCAGACCAGTGCATTCACTCAAATATGATGTCATAATAGGTCAGAGGACACCACAATGCAAACTGTAAACAAATAGGGTTTTGAAACCCTAAAAAGTGGCCCATCTTTTGGTGGTTATTAGACACAACCTACCAATACAGGCCCAAAGATGCAGGGTAATTCCACCTCAAAAAGGACAAGAAAGAGGATTGACACCCACCATTTAAGATTTTTCTGAAATCGTTTCTGTAGTTAGTAACAGATACGATTAGTATTCCTGAAACATTATTTTGTTGAAATAGAATTTGATCTGAGAAATTAAGGAAATTGATTGTGCCCAAATTGGCCATTTTAATTTATAGGATTCAGATAATATTCAATAAACATAGTACCCAAAATCTGGACCAAACTTCTTCCTACCAATGAGTAAGACATAAGGAATATTCTTGATCCAAATCGGATGTTGGGTACTTTGTATATTGAATTATCTGAATCCTATTAATTAAAACGGCTAATGTGTGTGCAATCAATTAGCTTAATTTCGGAGAGATAAAATTACATTTCAACAAAATAATGTTTCAGGAATGCCAATCTTACCTGTTTCTAACAAACAATTTCTGATCATTCTGAGATGGTGGCTGTCATGGATTGCTGAAATGACATGGAATGACTCTGCACTGAAATCTCTTGGGGTAAAAATAAATCTAATCCACTCTATGCATTACATTTCTATTAGGACTGTTCTTAAATGTTGCACCAACTGAGTATGGTGTTCTTATAAGTCTTTTAAGAGCCTGTCTTTGTATACATGATGTCTGAAATCAACTGCCGTTTTTCCAGGCACAGATTAAGGGCTGGATTCAATCTGTAACGTTGAAGTTCAGCGCTCTAGCGCGATTGAAATGTTTGTAATTTCTGATTGAGCAACATATGCAGTGTTTACCGTGAATGCGGTCTCCACGAATGCAGGAACATTGCCTTTACACTTCTCTCGTGCAGCCAAAGACAGTACAGTATGAAGATAGGCATAAACTGCTTCTCCAATAGAAATCCTTGATCACACTTGTAGGCGATGACATGGCGACATTGGCTAGCTAGGCTCATGCGCAGAAACACGTCATCGGGTCTAACGGTCGTCTTGTGCCGAACTGCGCATGTGCAGGTCATCAAATCAAAGGCACTCCTTCGATATAAAAGTTATATTAGACAAAAATGAAAACGTGTCACTTTCACAAGGTTTGAGTAATAACATGTTCAACTACTTAAGATATTGGCATGAATCAAGGTTGTGCCTTTAGATTGAGAAAATTAACAACTAAGGAATAATTTTTCACTTCTCTCATTGACTTCTCAAACCCCGGGCTGGTCTGCTTCGCAAGCGTTCCCGGAAGTCTCTCGATGTTGCGCCTCTGGATTTAGAAACTCTGTGGTGCAGCTCTTCAGCGATATGGATTAAATCCAGCCTTAAAACTAGTTTTGGATTGAGAAGCACGTTCAATGGAGAATCTCCTGTGAACATATTTTTTAGTCTAGGACTAGGCTGATGATGTGCCCGGGAAACCAGCCCAAAGAGTAAATGATTGGAAGGAAACTCCGCCAACCTGTTGGACGGACCTGTTGTGTATGAGAATTACATGATATACTTCCTTTTCCCCACAAACATTTGAGAGAAATGACTTTACCACGTCTATGGCATCATTGTAATAAACTGATGTTATAATATGAAATGCTTAATTCATACATTTAGACCAGTGTTGAAAGTTTGTCCTTTCTTGTGTTTGTTTCTGTTGTAGCTGATTTCAACTCAAAATATGAAAAGACAATATTTGAACTTTTGGACTGCAATAACTTATTTTGTTGTCCTGCAGCACTAATAGTATGGCACAGCTGACTCATTCAATTATTGATATTACCTAATGTAAATAAATGAGGAACTGACAATATTAGAAGCTACGATCTTGTCTGTCCACACATGATTCTGTGTCTTGAACAATCCTAATGCGCCACTTAAGGATTGGCAGATTTGTTGAGTCATATTGTATGTCTCAATAACCCAACACAAGAAAATATGGATTTGAACCCTGGACCTCAAACTCTCTGCACCACTGGTTTTGCAGATCTGGGAGAGAAATGTATAGACTATGGCTGGATTCAATACGTATCACAGAAGATCTGTGTTCAAATTTAAAGGTTATTTCCGATTGAGCCGACATATGCCGCGTTTACCGGTCAATGTCACTGGGTCAATGTCAACCATATTTCCGCTTCTAAAATCATTATCGTTATTTGCAGTTTCGGATATCAGGTGTAGACATGACAAACCTGAAGAAGTTTATTGAAAAACATGTTTTGGTATGATAATCTGATATACAAAAGAGGACCTGTAAAATCATATATTTAAAACAGGATTATGCATGCAATTTCTTGTCTCAAACTTCTAGTATTTAGATTCGAATGAACTCCTAAAAAGATTATTTCGATCTCAAACATTTTTACGAGACTTTGTCTGTCTTTCTGTTGGAGTGCTTTTGGAGAATCTTAACCAGTCTATGAACTCTTCTCATATGATTTACCATATTACCCCTTTGAGTAAATGTTTTCCCACACTCTGAGCACTGGTGAGGTTTCTCGCCAGTGTGAGTATACATGTGCGTTCTCAGGGAGTCTGAGGTAGTGAAAGATTTTGGGCATTGGGTGCAGGTGTAAGGACGCTCGCCTGTGTGAGAGCGCAGATGAACCGTAAGTTGGCAAGATGCTTTGAAACCCTTTCCACAATGTTTACAGGTGTGGGGGTTTTCTCCCGTGTGCGTTCGTGTATGCAGCCGCAGTTCTCCTGAGCTAAGGAATGCCTTACCACATATGCTACATAAATAATTCTTCTCCCCAGCATGCATTCGCATGTGTCTCACTAGCGTACACTGCTGGGTAAACCTCTTACCACAGATAATACACATGTGACGGCGCTCCCCAGAGTGACTGCGTATGTGCACTTTGAGATCATAAGCACTCCTGTACCTCCGGTCACAGTGTTCACATGCGAATGGCCTTTCTTCTGTGTGAAGTAGCTGGTGTTTTTTCAGAGCCCCAGGAGTAGCATATCGTTTGGGACACTGGTCACAATGATATGGCATCGTGTGAACTCCCATATGTAGCGTCAGCAGTGATGGTTTTTTGAAAACCTTCCCACACTCACATGTATGAGTCCTGTTTTGGGGTGCAGGGGATCCTTCTTTTTTCTTGTCAACCTGTTTGATCACCCTCTTTTTGATCACTCTCCTTTTGATCACCCTTTTTTTGATGACCCTCTTTTTGTCCCCCTTTCTGACCACCTTCTTTTTCTTGTCAACCTGTTTGCTGTCCTTTTCTACTTGGTTTATCTTGATGTCCTTGCAGAGGTTGGCCATTTCACTGTGAGAGAATGGAGGCAGGGTGCAGGTAAGAACCTGGGATGGTTCGTCAGCATTCACCACTACGTTGAGAGAATTATCCAATTTCAATTCTGTAAGGAGAAAAAACAAGAGATAAGATTACATAACCACCATTTATTTATATATACAGTACCAATCAAAAGTTTAGGCACACCTACTCATTCCAGGGTTTTTCTTTATTTTTTAAACTATTTTCTACATTGTAGAATAATAGTGAAGACATTAAAACTATGAAATAACACATATGGAATCATGTAGTAACCAAAAAAAAAGTGTTAAACAAATCAAAACATATTTTATATTTGAGATTCTTCAAAGTAGCCACCCTTTGCCTTGATGACAGCTTTGCACACTCTTGGCATTCTGTCAACCAGCTTCATGAGGTAGTCACCTGGAATGCATTTCATTTAACAGGTGTGCCTTGTTAAAAGTTAATTTGTGTAATTTTTTCCTTCTTAATGCATTTGAGCCAATCAGTTGTTGTGACAAGGTAGGGTGTTATACAGAAGATAGCCCTATTTGGTAAAAGACCAAGTCCATATTATGGCAAGAACAGCTTAAATAAGCAAAGAGAAACGATAGTCCATCATTACTTTAAGACATGAAGGTCAGTCAATACAGAACATTTCAAGAACTTTAAAAGATTCTTCAAGTGCAGTAGCAAAAACCATCAAGCGCTATGATGAAACTGGCTCTCATGAGGACCGCCACAGGAAAGGAAGACCCAGAGTTACCTCTGCTGCAGAGGGTAAGTTCATTAGAGTTACCAGCCTCAGAAATTGCAGCCCAAATAAATGTTTCAGTTTCAGAGTTCAAGTAACAGACATCTCAACATCAACTGTTCAGAGGAGACTGCGTGAATCAGGCCTTCATGGTCGAATTGCTGCAAAGAAACCACTACTAAAGGACACCAATAAGAAGAGATTTGCTTGGGCCAAGAAACACGAGCAATGGACATTAGACCGGTGGAAATCTGTTTTTTGGTTCCAACCGCTGTGTCTTTGTGAGACGCAGAGTAGGTGAACGGATTATCTCTGCATGTGTGGTTCCCACCGTGAAGCATGGAGGAGGAGGTGTGATGGTGTTGGGGTGCTTTGCTGGTGACACTGTCTGTGACTTATTTAGAATTCAAGGCACACTTAACCAGCATGGCTACCGCAGCGATACGCCATCCCATCTGGTTTGCGCTTGGTGGGACTATCATTTGTTTTTCAACAGGACAATGACCCAACATACCTCCAGGCTGTGTAAGAGCTAATTGACTAAGAAGGAGAGTGATGGAGTGCTGCATCAGATGACCTGGCCTCCACAATCCCCCGACCTCAACCCAATTGAGATGGTTTGGGATGAGTTGGACCGCAGAGTAAAGGAAAAGCAGCCAACAAGTGCTCAGCATATGTGGGAACTCCTTCAAGACTGTTGGAAAAGCATTCCAGGTGAAGCTGGTTGAGAGAATGCCAAGAGTGTGCAAAGCTGTCATCAAGGCAAAGGGTGGCTACTTTGAAGAATCTAAAATATATTTTAATTTGTTTAACACTTTTTGGGTTACTACATGATCCCTATGTGTTATTTCATAGTTTATGTCTTCACTATTATTCTACAATGTAGAAAATAGTAAAAATTAAGCAAAACCCTGGAGTGAGTAGGTGTGTCCAAACTTTTGACTGGTAATATATATATATACAGTGAGGGAAAAAAGTATTTGATCCCCTGCTGATTTTGTACGTTTGCCCACTGACAAAGACATGATCAGACATCAGCCTCGAAACCTTAATGACTTGGAGAAGATCTGCAAAGAGGAGTGGGACAAAATCCCTCCTGAGATGTGTGCAAACCTGGTGGCCAACTACAAGAAATGTCTGACCTCTGATTGCCAACAAGGGTTTTGCCACCAAGTACTAAGTCATGTTTTGCAGAGGGGTCAAATACTTATTTCCCTCATTAAAATGCAAATCAATTAATAACATTTCTGACATGTGTTTTTCTGGATGTTTTTGTTGTTATTCTGTCTCTCACTGTTCAAATAAACCTACCATTAAAATTATAGACTGATCATTTCTTTGTCAGTGGGCAAACGTACAAAATCAGCAGGGGATCAAATACTTTTTTCCCTCACTGTATATATATATTTTTTTACACAGATAACTGCCGAACCAAAGGTGAACACCATTATAAAATGTCTTAAAAGGGCGTTGGGACACCACGTGCCAGAATAGCTTCAATGCAACTTGGCATAGATTCTACAAGTGTCTGGAACTCTATTGGAGGGATGCGACACCATTCTTCCACAAGAAATTCCATCATTTTGTGCTTTGTTGATGGTGGTGGAAAATACTGTCTCAGGCACCTCCCCATAATCTCCCATAAGTGTTCAATTGGGTTGAGATCTGTGACCGACAGCCATGGCACATAGTTAACATCGTTTTCATGCTCAAACCATTCAGTTACCACTCTTGCATAGCCATGGTAGGCAAAATAATGGCCTGCCCAGCATTTTTATACATGACCCTAAGCATGATGGGACGTTAATTGTTTAATTAACTCAAGAACCACACCTGTGTGGAAGCACCTGCTTTCAATATACTTTGTATCCCTCATTTACTCAAGTGTTTCTGTTATTTTGGCAGTTACCTGCACATTGTAATTCATATACTTTATTAGTCATAAATAATGGATGAGTGTTTGACCTTTTTTTATTTTCCTTACCATCACAGGGTCCTGGAGTAACCAACGCTGAGGTCTCTCCAGGTGATAGACCCTCCTGTTGCTCTGATGTTGACAGTCCTAGATCCTCCAAACATCTATCAGTGTCATCATCCAGGATTTCATTGTTGTCCTCATATTCCCAGACCTCTACCCCATTATCTATGCATTCATCTTCATCTGAGCATGTCTTCACATTGTCAGAGTTGTCTGGCTCATTGTTAATAACAACTCTCATTTTTGGAGGGAGGGATAGTGTGGACAGGATGGTATCTGCAGTGTATTTAGAGACATGACCTGGGTATGAGAGAACATCAGTTACACTCACCTACATTGCCAAGTAAAAAATACAAGAGGTGTCCAATTGGACTATTTACTTCATAGCCATCATCTGGATGAAGACTTACTATTGTTCAGGTTTCCATGACGCTGATGGTGCTGCATCACTGTCTTCAGTTGTTCAGGGTCAAAGACAGTCTGTCTACATTCCTCCAGGACAGAGGGGGCAGCACCGAGCCATGCTGTTATCTAAGAGGAGCAGGGCCGAGGGAATACAGGATAATAAAGAGTTCAAATACGTTGTTCCAGCCACTTGAGGTTTTAGACAAGTTTTGAAATGACCAAAAACACCATTCAATTCATCTGTAGAGCCACACGCTATGTTCCGTCAATCTTTTAGAACAGATGTTTTCCTCAGTACCTGTGTGAGGTCTGGTACAGGCAGCAGTTCCTCCAGTCTGGAGAGAAACTCCCACACCAGTGTCTGCAGCGCTGTGTCATACCGAGGGCCATAGTGGACTGGGAACACCTCCTGTGAAGTAGACAATTTAGCATGAAATGGGTCTAGTGCGATATGTCTCCTCTAAAAGATGCACTCCAGCTATTTTGGAGTAGGCCATTCAAGGAGTTGAGTTGGTCTGATGTGATGTCATCAGCCTCCTCCCTTGCTTGTGGGAACAATGGAGGAGCAGTTGAACATCATCTAAGTATTTGACGTTCAACTGGTAGCCTATTTCAGAAATATACTCAAGCAAAAGGATCATAAAGAAGTCTAGAGAGAAAGTTCCTCACCTGGAAGAAATGTTCCCTCTCAGAAGGGTCTTCCAGCAGGGTTTGAACCAGCTCCACAAAGTTAGAATCTGAAGCCTCCAATTCATCACCATGACTCTGTCATTAGGCACAAGAAAACAAAACATCTGACAAAGGTACAGGAGTGCATCTCTCAGAAATAAAGTTCTTCCAGTGGCTCATTCATAAATTGTTACCAATTTAACCTACCTCTTTGTGTAAGGATTTTTCTGTCAAAGTGTGGATTATGTCCAGGTGGGCCTGGATGGTCAGGAAGTCAGCTGTACCCTCACTGCGACACAACTCTAAAACCAGCTGGAAAAGAGGTGGATATGTAAAAAGCAGGACTAGGTACAGGGTAGTCGGATTAATCAGGCTGTAATACACCATTCATTGGTACATCCAGCCTGAAACGAATGCCTGCAAAATCGTGTAAGTGTTCCTTACAAGGCAGAATGTTGAATAAAATTAAATGTAAACTCACTCTACCGGTTGTCTGCACGTTTTGTCCATAAGATGCTTTAAATTTGAGATAAAATATCCAGAGGAAAGTATTGTCTAGGGCATACCAAGGTAAAGTTACATATATATTGGATTTTTTTTCTCACTCCAAGATAGCCATGACAATGAAAATGTTATATTCTGAATTAGGAGGATGGAGAATTTTGGGGGGTGGAATTGTAGGGGAACAAAATATTGAAAAAATATTCTCCATCCTCCCGATTCAGAATATACCTTTTTCCATTGTCATGGAATGCTTGGTTCAATAGCTATTGACGAGAGAAAAACGAATATCCAATATAAAACACATTTTACCTAGGTGCCTAACCATATCTCTAAAAGGTTGTGTAAACAATACTTTCCTGTGGTTTTTTGTCTCAAATTTCAAACAGCTGAAGGACAAAACGCACAGACAACCGGTAAAGTAAGTTTAAATGTAATTTTATTCAACATTCTGGCTTGTAATGAACATTTACACGATTTTGCAGGCATTCGTTTCAGGCTGTATGTACCAATGAATTGTGTATTACAGCCTGATTAATCAGACCAGGGCCTGGGCATATGTACAGTAATTGCAGTTAGTAGCTGCCCATAGTTCGTTCCATCATAAGACTCTTCCCATCCCAACCATTTCCACCTTTCTCACCCTTGCTCTCAGTCCCAGGATGAGTTGGGTCCTCTGCCTGGAGCTCAGCAGCTCTGGAACCATCTCTGTCACCAAAGTCACAAACTCCTCCAGCTTCCCATACTGCATCACATTACGCTGTTGAGCCACTTGCCACATGAAAGCGGACATCAGGCGTAGAGGTGGAACCAGGAGACGCAAGGAGAACAGAGGGAGATCTGTCACCGAAGAGAAGAGCAATTAACAGATAAACAGTGGTGGTAAAAGTACCCAATTGTCATACTTTAGTAAAAGTAAAGATACCTTAATAGAAAATGACTCAAGTAGAAGTGAAAGTTACCCAGTAAAACACTACTTGAGTAAAAGTCTAAAAGTATTTGGTTTGAAATATACTTAAGTATCAAAAGTAAATGTAGTTGCAAAAATGTACTTAAGTATCAAAAGTAAAAGTATGAATCATTTCAAATTCCTTATATTTAGCAAACCAGATGGCACAAATGTTTATTTAATTTTTATTTACGGATAGCCAGGGGCACACGCCAACCCTCAGGCATCATTCAGGAACAAAGCATGTGTTTAGTGAGTTGCCAGATCAGAGGCAGTAGAGATGACCAGGGATGTTCTCTTGATAAGTGAGTGAATTGGACCATTTCTGTCCTGCTAAGCATTCAAAATGTAACGAGTCATTTTGGGTGTCAGGAAAAATGTATGGAGTAAAAAGTACATAATTCTCTTTAGGAATGTAGTGAAGTAAAAGTAAAAGTTGTCAGAAATATAAATAGTAATGTACAGATACCCCAAAAAACTACTGTAGTACTTTAAAGTATTTGTACTTAAGTACTTTACACCGCTGCAGATAAACAAATCAATTCCATAACTCTGCGAGTTAATAATATTACAAGCTATGTGTAGGCTATAGGACATATTTGAATGGTCCATGTAAAAACAAAACAAAAATGCAATGAGTCACGACTTCATTTTTCTACATTTAGCTACTTGGCTACATTTAACACAAACTAACCTTGTTCCGATGCTGGATCAATAATGTTATCCATAGCTAGTTGGCGAAGAAAATAAAAAAAGCCACTGAAACAAGCTACTGTTAGCTAGCTAATGAGTTTGAAGCTAACGTTAGATAGAGTGTCCATGCCTAGAATATATACTAAACGCTTACAACGTAGCTAAAAAGGTTGATATCTGTATGCAAGCTAGATAATAATGTACTAGTTAGCTAGCAAACTAAACCCGTTTTCTATAGATAGCCAACATTTGCACATCCCATTACTTTTACTAACAACAAACAAATCATTGACCTTGACCAAGTACTTCCGGGTGATCTTTAAAAAAAGTTATTCACAATAAAGGTCCTCATTTCAAAAGAGAAAGAGGCATACCACAAATATTATTCTCTTTGAATTTAGTCATTACAATATATAATTTAGTTTAATTGAGGGTTTATAATATTGCCCACTAAAATCACAACAAGAAATGTCACATGACAGACATAAGGAATGTAAGAGGCAGCAATAGTTCCCTAATACTGTGGTTTGTGACCCAGTGGTTGTGACTGGATGGAGGACAGCTACAACCGAAGGTGACTTTTCATAGCAGATTAGGAGCATTTTTGCTAACCCTAACCCTTTTTCTAACCTTAGCCTAATTCTCCTAACCTGTTGTGAAAGTTCTCCTAACCTACTATGAAAAAGTTCCTGTATACCTCCTAGTCAAAACCCTAACTGAGAGACAGCTCCACTTCCGTAATTAAAATGTATTATAACGAATGAAATATTGTTAATGGTTTATATGTTTATGTTTCAAATGTCAACAAAAGCGCTGTTACTCTCCTCCAGCTATCTTACCAAGAAAGTTAGAGCGCTCATCATTGTGCAAAATGCTTGTCCAGCATACTTGCCTTGTCAGACGGAGGTCAAAGTCATCTGCAGTTTTCTGGGGAGCTGCCTCTTAACCATCAACATTAATTAATAAGGATGATGATAGAGCTCGCCAGCTTGTAGTCCTAAAAGCCGGAAATGAGTTACCTCTCATACGTTCAGCCATTCCCATGGGGAAAATGAATGGGGAAAGAATAGGGTTTTGGGATAAATGCCGAAAAGGTTACACAGGCTTAGGAGATCTTCTACGTTTTGTTCTGTGAGATAATATCAGTCATTTAACATGACCTTTATGAATTATGAAGCCTTTATGTGCTTTGTGCTTTTTTTAATTACATAAATGCTTCAAAATTCACAAAAAGTGACGTTAGCTGATGAAGATGATCTTATAGAACAAAACGTATAAGATCTCCCAAGCCTGTGTTTACCACAGACCTAATTTTCGCCGTTTATCCAAAAACTCCACTCATTTCCCCATAGGCTTTGTCCAACGAACCATGGCGGAGTTAGTGCCTACAAAAAGGCACCATTACTATTGCTCTCTATGTCGGACGGAGCTGTCGTGTATGAGAATTACATGATCTACTTTGTTTTCCCCACAAACATCTGCGAGAAATGACTTTGCCACGTCTATGGCATCATTATAATAAGCTGATGTTATAATATGAAATGCTTAATTAATACATTTAGACCAGTGTTGAAAGTTTGTCCTTTCTTGTGTTTGTTTCTGTTGTTAGCTGATTTCAACTCAAAATATGAAAAGACGATATTTTAACTTTTGGACTGCAATAACTTATTTTGTTGTCCTGCAGCACTAATAGTATGGCACAGCTGACTCATTCAATTATTGATATTACCTGATGTAAAGAAATGAGGAACTGACAGGTTTAGATTAAGCTACGATCTTGTCTGTCCACACATGATTTTGTATCTTGAACAATCCTACTGTACTATGCCACTTGAGGATTGGCAGATTTGTTGAGTCATTGTGTATCTCAATAACCCAATACAAGAAAAGAAGACAAGGATTTGAACCCTGGACATCAAATAAAATTGTATTTATTTGCTGAATACAACTGGTGTAGACTTTACCATGAAATGCTTGCTTACTAGCCCTTCCCAACAATGCAGAGTAAAAAAAATTCGGAGGCTGACCTGGCCTCCACAATCCCGACCTCAACCCAATTGAGATGGTTTGGGATGAGTCGGACGGCAGAGTGAAGGAAAAGCAGCCAACAAGTGCTCAGCATATGTGGGAACTCCTTCAAGACTGTTGGAAAAGCATTCCAGGTGAAGCTGGTTGAGAGAATGCCAAGAGTGTGCAAAGCTGTCATCAAGGCAAAAGGTGGCTATTTGAAGAATCTCAAATATAAAATATATTTGTTTAACACTTTTTTGGTCACTACATGATTCCATATGTGTTATTTCATAGTTTTGAATTCTTCACTATTATTCTACAATGTAAAAAATAGTAAAAATAAAGAAAAACCCTTGAATGAGTAGGTGTGTCCAAACTTTTGACTGGTAGTGTATACATGAAGGCAGGGTAAAGTGACTAGGCTTCAGGATAGATAATAATAAGAGTAAAATAAAGAACAGAGTAGAAGCAGTAGCAAATGATGAGTGTAAAAGTGTGTGTGTTTGTGAGAGTGTGCATGTGTGTGTGTGTAATGTGTATGAATGTGTGTTTGTGTCGGTCTGCGTGTGTGTGTTATGTGTGTGTGTGCATATGTAGTGTATGTGAATGTGAGTGGGTTTTGTGTGGGAGTGTCAATGTAGTGTGTGTGAGTGAGTGTGTATATGGTTTGTTTACATAGTCTAGTGAGTGTGCGTAGGGTCAGTGCAAGATAGAGTTAGTGCAGATAGTTTGGGTACCCTTAATGGACTATTTAGCAGTCTGGCTAATTAGCAATCTTATGGCTTGGGGGTAGAAGCTGTCTCGGAGCCTGTTGGTCCGAAAGCAGATGCTCCGGTACCGTTTGTCGGATGGTAGCAGAGCGAACAGTCTATGGCTTGGGTGGCCTGGAGTCTTTGGCAATTTTCCGGCCTTCCTCTGGCACCGCCTGATATAGAGGTCCTGGATGGCAGGCAGCTCCGGACTCCCCTCTGTAGTGCTTTGCGGTCAAGAGCGGTGCATTTGCCATACCAAGCGGTGATGCAGCCAGTCAAGATGCTCTCGATGGTGCAGCTGTAGAACTTTTTGAGGATCCGAGGGCCCATGCCAAATCTTTTCAGCCTCCTGAAGGGGAAGTGGCGCTGCCATGCCCTCTTCACGACTGTGCGGGTATGTGTGGACCGTGTTAGGTCCTTAGTGATGTGGACGCCAAGGAACTTGAAGCTCATGCCTACAAGGCTCAAGACAAACTCTCTGCACCACTGGTCTTGTAGATCTGCTAACAAGCTAACAAGTGGTAGGCCTGTGCTTTTTGCCATTTTCTTTAATAAAAGGTAGGCCTATGGCAAACCGTCTCATACCCCCTCAGTTCGAGTCTTGGTTTTAACTTAACAGCCCTTCACTGACACGGAGGTAGGCTATTTAAAGAATGCATGGTGAGTGGAGGAATTGACAGACAAATCTATGGATATAGCAGCCTATAGCCTAATTTCGTCTGTCAAACAGGTAGGCCTACATGTTATTTCTTAAATAGGAGGAAATAGGCATCAACACAAAGCCCTCTTGTTGTTAGTAAAGACTAATTAAAATGAACAGCCACTGTAGGCCTACACACAACACAGCCATTGGGTTAGGCAGCAAATCAAAACGTTTTTCATCAGCGAGAGCAGAGCAGGCCGGGGCTCAGGTTTGGAATATCCATTGCAGTGTATAATGCAGCCTAGTTTTACTTACACCATCCCAGCAGCTATCTTAGAAATCAGTGGCGATTTTAGCATGTAAATGTTGGTGGGGCAAAAAAAAATCAAATATGCATGCCAGCAAAGCCACAACACTAAACAATACATTCATTGCACTATAACGGTGACAAACGGTGCCCACAAACTGTTAGGGCCTACATAAAGCTGTCCCAACAGCAGAGCTTTCTTTTCAGCACCGTGGAGTGAATTCTTACCACTGCTACACCTGGCTATCAGCGGAACCTTGTCTGGCAGCAAAACTGTTCATTCAGTCTCATTTACTGCCTTTTTTTAAAACATAGCTGATATGGCTGACTTGCTTAAACAAATGTGGTTTCTACTGACAATTGAGATGTACAAACTATGGCATAAGGGAACGACGAGCGGATAAGAAGCAATCCGTAATTTCGATTAAGACATTAATGAGCGAGCTAGGACAGACGTAGTCAATATAACTATTTGTTCAGCACTTTTGAAATGTACAGTGACATAATTCAGAACATGGGCCGTTCTTACAGTGTTCTCCCTGTACACCAAGTCAGAACCGTAGGATAAATAAAGGGGGTGTAACGATCCCTGCAGTCTGAGTCGGTTTCTGTCTGGGTATTAGTTTTTCTGCTCGGGATCTCCAGTTTCCCGAGGGTTCTGGAACGCTCCCTGCCTGGTTGCCGGGCAACGTTGCTAGGCGGGAGCTCTCTTGATTTCCGCACCTGCATCCCATCAGCAATCTGCACACCTGGTCCTGATCATCACCCTTCTTAGGCTCTGTCCTAACATCCATTCCCTGCCGGATCGTTAGCCATGAACAGTATGTTTGTCCGTGTATCAGCCTTGGAACTTCTAGCGTTAGTTTTGTTGTTTTGCACCTTTTTGACTTGCTGTATACTTACCTCCGTTTTGTTCTATCTGCAGTCACTCACCCGGAACCTTCACCCAACCTCTGCCTGATGGTCGGCGGCTGCCGAGCCATTACTGGACCTACCACTGCACCCTCAACAACCCATCCACGCCACCCGCTCTGTTCCCTGGATTATTCAGCCTCACTCGTGGATCTATTAAATAAACACTCACCTTTGTTTCAACTTACCTTGTCCTGGTCTGCTTCTGGGTTCTGGCTTAGTAAACCGTGACAAGCCATCTTGCTGGCGTGGGACCATTTGAGGACAGCAGGACGAACCGACTCAGGCACAAACAACCGACCGGGTGGACCGTTACCGGGACCGGGCTGCGTCGAAGGGCGCCATCACCTCCTCCTCAATCTTCCACCTAACAGCTCCCGACGCAGTTCCGGGGAGAATTGTCTCGGTCTTGGACCCACTCTCCTCCGTCTTGGAGAACATCCGGGACAAAGCGTCCGCCTTGCCGTTCTTAGATCCAGGTCGGAACGTCAGGGGAAAAAATTGAATGCGTCCGAAAAACAACGCCACCTGGCCTGGCGGGGAGTTGAGCGTCTAGCCGATTGCACGTAAGCAAGATTCTTGTGGTCAGTCCAGACAATAAGCGGTTGCTCCGCCCCCTCCAACCAGTGCGCCTACTACTCTCGTCGCCTTTCGCCTGCGGAGAGGAATTACGATGTGGGTAACCGGGAGCTTCTCGCGGTGAAACTTGCCTTGGAGGAGTGGCGCCACTGGTTGGAGGGCGGAGCAACCGTTTATTGTCTGGACTGACCACAAGAATCTTGCTTACGTGTCAATCGGCTAGACGTCTCAACTCCCGTCAGGCCAGGTGGGCGTTGTTTCGACGATTCAATTTTTTCCCTGACGTTCGACCTGGATCTAAGAACGGCAAGGCGACGCCTGTCCCGGATGTTCTCAAGACGGAGGAGAGTGGGTCCAAGATCGAGACAATCTCCCCGGAACTGCGTCGGAGCTTTAGGTGGAAGATTGAGGAGGAGGTGATGGCGGCTTCGACGCAGCCGGTCCCGTAACGTCCACCCGTCGGTTGTTTGTGCCTGAGTCGTTCGTCCGCTGTCCTCAAATGGTCCCACGCCAGCAAGATGGCTTTGTCACCTGGCGTGGCTCGGACGATGGCGTTTCTTCGCAGACGTTTTTGGTGGCCTGCCATGGCCGAGGATACTCGGGGTTATGTTGCTGCCTGTCCAGTGTGTGCGCAGAATAAGAGTACCAATCGGCCCAGCTCTGGACTACTTCACCCCCTTCCTATTCCCCGGCGACCATGGTCGCATCTGGCCCTGGACTTTGTCACTGGGTTGCCCGCGTCTGAGGGAAACACGGTCGTTCTGACTATCGTGGACAGATTCAGCAAGTTCGCCCACTTTGTGCCTATTGCCAAGCTTCCCTCTGCCTCGAGACGTCCGAGATCCTGGTTAGGGAGGTTTTCAGGGTCCACGGTTTGCCCAGTGATATCGTTTCCGACCGTGGCCCTCAGTTTACCTCTGCTGTCTGGAAGTCCTTCTGTTTGGCCATTGGAGCTACAGTCAGCCTCACATCTGGTTTTCACCCCCAATCTAATGGTCAGGCGGAGAGAGCCAACCAGAAGATGGAATCCACGCTACGCTGCCTTGTCTCCTCCAACCCCACCTCCTGGGTCTCTCAGTTGCCTTGGGTTGAGTATGCCCACAATACTCTCCCCTACATCTGCCACTGGGATGTCTCCCTTCCAGTGCCTGTATGGCTACCAACCTCCCTTGTTCCCTTCTCAGGAGAAGGAGCTCTCAGTGCCCTCTGTTCAGGCCCATATTCGTCGTTGCCACCGGACCTGGCATCGGGCCAGAAAGGCACTCCTTAGAGTTTCGGACCGGTATCAGCTCCAGGCGAATCGTCGCCGGATCCCCGCTCCCACCTATACCATCGGAGATAGGGTCTGGTTGGCCACACGGGATCTTCCTTTACGGACTGAGTCTAGGAAGTTGTTACCGAAGTTCATTGGTCCGTTTGTGGTGGAGAAGGTGATCAATCCGGTGGCAGTTCGACTCAAACTACCGAGGACGCTCAGAGTCCATCCCACCTTTCATGTCTCCTGCCTCAAGCCTGTTCTCCTCAGTCCTCTGTTGCCTCCTCCGCCTCCTCCTCCTCCTCCTCGGATGATCGGAGGTGGTCCTGCCTACACGGTGCGACGCATCATGGATTCCAGACAGGCGGGGCCGGGGTTTCCAGTATCTCGTGGACTGGGAGGGGTATGGTCCTGAAGAGAGGAGTTGGATTCCGCGGCGACAGATCCTAGATGCTGACCTCATTCGTGACTTCTACCGCCTCCATCCTGGCGCTCCGGGAGTCCGCCCGGTGGCGTTCGTCGGAGGGGGGGGTACTGTAACGATCCCTGCAGTCTGAGTCGGTTTCTGTCTGGGTATTAGTTTTTCTGCTCGGGATCTCCAGTTTCCCGAGGGTTCTGGAACGCTCCCTGCCTGGTTGCCGGGCAACGTTGCTAGGCGGGAGCTCTCTTGATTTCCGCACCTGCATCCCATCAGCAATCTGCACACCTGGTCCTGATCATCACCCCTTCTTAGGCTCTGTCCTAACATCCATTCCCTGCCGGATCGTTAGCCATGAACAGTATGTTTGTCCGTGTATCAGCCTTGGAACTTCTAGCGTTAGTTTTGTTGTTTTGCACCTTTTTGACTTGCTGTATACTTACCTCCGTTTTGTTCTATCTGCAGTCACTCACCCGGAACCTTCACCCAACCTCTGCCTGATGGTCGGCGGCTGCCGAGCCATTACTGGACCTACCACTGCACCCTCAACAACCCATCCACGCCACCCGCTCTGTTCCCTGGATTATTCAGCCTCACTCGTGGATCTATTAAATAAACACTCACCTTTGTTTCAACTTACCTTGTCCTGGTCTGCTTCTGGGTTCTGGCTTAGTAAACCGTGACAGGGGGCATATAAGCAGACAATGAAAGCTCTTACAATATTCAATGATTACATTTATCTAAAACAGGCTATAGGCTACATGTGCACCATCAAGTCAGAACAGTAGGCTAAGTTATGAGGGAGGAAAGGGACCAAATTATTAGGGTGAGGCTACAGTATACATATCTCCCTGGCATATTACATCATTTATGCAGCAGCATACAATACATTTTTGGACTCATCTTGTTGTGCTGTGCTCACTTGAACAGGAAGGTGGTGCAGCGGTCCTTCTTGTGGGCTCTAGAAAGAGGCTCGACTAGGAATTGCGAGTTAGATGACCGTTCAAAATTATTTTCTGTATTTTCCCAGGGGAAGCTAGTTTTATCCAAGTTCCCAATTGTCTTGAACTCACTGAAGTCTGAGATTTCCCAGTTCCGAGTTTCCAGTTGTTTTGAACGCGGCAGAAGTCATGCTGGATTGACAGCATGGCCAATGTATTCAAACTTTTCTGGCCAATGGCGTTACACCCTTTTTCTTGATATCCAATTGGTAGTTACGATCTTGTCTCATCGTTGCAACTCCCCTACGGACTCTACAAAGATTGAGAGCCAAGCTGCACTGCTTCTTGACACACTGCTCGCTTAACCCGGAAGCCAGCCGCACCAATGTGTCGGAGGAAACACTGTCGAACTGACGACCGAAGTCAGCCTACAGGCGCCCGGCCCGCCACAAGGAGTCGTTAGAGCACGATGAGACAAGGACATCCCGGCCGGCCAAACCCTCTCCTAACCCGGATGACGCTGGGCCAATTGTGCGCCGCCTCATGGGTCTCCCGGTCACAGCCGGGTGTGACACAGCCTGGGATCAAACCCGGGGCTGCAGTGGCGCCTTAGCACTCATTGTGGAATTTGCAATTTCCAACTTGTTGTGTAATGTTTCTGTCCACTGGCTGATGAGCACTGATACATTTTATCTATAATTTCTCTTCATATGACATGGATTGAAAAGGATTTGCCAGTAGATTTCCGACTTGATGCATGATGATGACTGCTTGTCTAGCTTGCTAACTAAGATTTTGAAAGTATGATGTTGACATGATCAGTCCAATCAATGCTACGGTAGATATAACGTGATTTGACGTCATTTTATCTGTGGCCAATGACCGTGAGCCTTCTTGGATAGGCACTTCTAATGTAAGTCTATGGCAGCACCCAAGGGGCTTGAATTTTCGAGCTCTACCACTAGATTTTGCAGCGAGGTAGTGTCCCCATGAGTGACAGAACACTGAGCCAATCACAGCGCAACTAGAGAATATTACCAACCCCGATGCTCCGTATTTTCCGCTGGCTGGCCCACCACCACAGAAAGCACTAAGCTAGGCTGAAACACCTGCAATTTGGAGCTGCCTTACTCAAGAAAGCAAAAAAGAGACCATGTTTGTATGCGGCTTTATTAACTCAAGGATTTTTTTTTTACATTGTTTGCAAACTGATATGTGACACGTATTAATGCCAAAATAACATGCAAAACTGGCACACAAAAAAACCAGGTGGGGCTCACCTGCCCTGAATGACGCGTCACCACTGTTAGAAATATAACTTTGCTCTGTGCTTCTCTGAACATGGACTTCGTAGCCTACAGGCTAGGGATAATTTGATTGAGACCACACTAAATAGTTTATAAGCGCACTTGAAATTGCGCGCACAGTGGAGAATCAGAGATGAGGGGCGGCATCGCCCACATCGATATATAGCCTAATAAGCAACTAATTCTAAAACACTGAGAAATATATACATTTCATCAATTACATGACCTTCCCCATGACTATATATTTTTTAAAATACTAAACCCATATCCCCTTGACTGAAATTGAAAAAACACGAAGCTCCCACATTTTCGATCCATCCCTAAGCGCCATTTGTACCTTGGGCTAACATACTGTAAGTCCTGTCCTGATTTTGTCCACATTTGACATTCACATTTTTATTTTCAAATCGCTATAGTCGACAGAACATTAATGTTGGTAAATTAGCTTTGATTGTTTAAAGAACTTGTGAAAGACATTGGTGTTTTTTCACTAGGCTATCTAATCATGGCATGGGGTTGTTGAATGACAGAAATGTATTTGTTTGAAATCTATCACTTGGTTTCATTTCAGAGACAAATAATGTTTTTTTGTTGCAAAACGCTATATCGCCTTACTCAGTGTCACGCCCTGACTCAGAGGACGCTTATATGTTGAGTCAGGGTGTGTATATTCCTTGTTGTGATGTTTTATGTTGTATTTTCTATGTTTAGATCTAGTATGTCTAGATCTATGTTGGCCGGTGTGGTTCCCAATCAGAGGCAGCTGTTGCTCGTTGTCTCTGATTGGGGTCCATACTTAGGCAGCCTATTGGCACTAGTGGGTTGTGGGATCTTGTTCCGTGTTTGGTATGTTGTTTGTTTACCTTGGACTTCACGTTTCGTTTGTTGTTTTGTCATTGTTTATTCGGTTCAAATAAACATGTATGCATATCACGCTGCGCCTTGGTCTGACCCGTCTGTAAACGAACGTGACAGAAGATCCTACCAAACGAGGACCAAGCAGCGTGCCCAGGAAGAGCGAATAGCCATGTCACAGGTGGGCAAATGGTGGTCATGGGAGGATATATTTGCGGGGAAAGGGCCATGGGCGAAGGTAGATGCCCAGGCAGGAGAGGAGAAACGGCGCCAACCTTGCCGACGACGGAGACCCGAGAGGCGCGCGTCGCCAGCCCGGTCCGGCCTGTTCCTGCCCCTCGCACCAAGCCAGTGGTGCGCGTCGCCAGCCCGGCCCGGCCTGTTCCTGCTCCTCGCACCAAGCCAGTGGTGCGCGTCGCCAGCCCGGCCCGGCCTGTTCCTGCCCCTCGCACCAAGCCAGTGGTGCGCGTCGCCAGCCCGGCCCGGCCTGTTCCTGCCCCTCGCACCAAGCCAGTGGTGCGCGTCGCCAGCCCGGTCCGGCCTGTTCCTGTCCCTCGCACCAAGCCAGTGGTGCGCGTCGCCAGCCCAGCCGGGCCTGTTCCTATCCCTCGCACCAAGCCAGTGGTGCGCGTCGCCAGCCCGGTCCGGCCTGTTCCTGCCCCTCGCACCAAGGCAGTGGTGCGCGTCGCCAGCCCGGCCCGGCCCGGCCTGTTCCTGCCCCTCGCACCAAGCCAGTGGTGCGCGTCGCCAGCCCGGTCCGGCCTGTTCCTGCTCCTCGCACCAAGCCAGTGGTGCGTGTGTCCAGTCCGGCACGGCCCGTGCCTGTTCCACCTGGTTCGGCACTGGTCAGCTGCTCTACTCCAGAGCCAGAGCAGTCTGCTCCACCGGTGCCTAGTTCAGCTCCGGTCAGTTGCTCCAGTCCAGACCCAGACGTCAGCCCCTCTCCAGGTTCGGGGTCTCCCACACCAGGGTCCAGACAGGGCTTGGAGTATAGTTGGAGGAAGGAGAGGGGAAGCAACGCGCCGAGGTCTAGACCAGACCAGGGGCGCAACAGGGAGGCGAAGAGTGAGAGAACAGGGAGGCGAAGAGTGAGAGGTCGTCACGCCCTGAGCCGGATCCGCCTCCGAGCCGGTGTGGTTCCCAATCAGAGGCAGCTGTCGCTCGTTGTCTCTGATTGGGGACCATACTTAGGCAGCCTATTGGCACTAGTGGGTTGTGGGATCTTGTTCCGTGTTAGGTATGTTGTTTGTGTACCTTGGACTTCACGTTTCGTTTGTTGTTTTGTCATTGTTTATTCGGTTAAAATAAACATGTATGCATATCACGCTGCACCTTGGTCTGACCCGTCTGTAAACAAACGTGACACTCAGATAAATAATTAGTAGGCCTAGGTTACTGATAGGTTAATGTAGTCGAATTTAACAAAGCCTAACTACATTTTTAACTGTACAAATGAGACATTTGTGACATCAATATTTACAAAATGAATCAATGCAGTAATCAGGCATTTGAGTCATTTAGCACATGCGCTTTTCCCGAGCTTTTAGTTAGTACACAAGACGCACATTCTACATGATGTTAGTGAGCTAGCTAGCTTGTTTACAACTAGCAAAAAAGTTCCACGCGACTCGCGCTGCTGCGTCACAATACCTGGCACTCTGGTCCTGGATCTGGGACCCGCTACTCGTGCAGGTCCAGGATTCGTTACAGACAGGGTTAATTTGCGTTTCACATATTATTTATAGCGTGAATAAGGGTACCAAACGCTCCAGGATCCGTATCATAAGGGGATATGTGAAAGCGCCCCTATAAAAATGGCTAGGCGAGACAACCACCACATATCAGTCAAATACATTTACATATACATCATTTAGCAGACGCTCTTATCCAGAGCGACTTACAAATTGGTGCATTCAACTTATGATAGTGTGGGGATCTATTTTCTTACATCTAGATGTGATGCCTAGGTTAGAAAGAATACATTAATGATTAAACATAATAGGTTTGTGCTGTACTGATATAGATTGTTTAACATAACAAGCTGTGATTAATGTGAGGAACCGTTAGGGGGTAGGCTGAGATAGGCTTGTGACTCACACACACACACACACACACACTGCCTCTTTGTTAAACTGCTCAAGGACATGTGTACTGCTACAATGAAGAAGAACAAACTATGTCTGAGGTTGCTGACTCGAGACAAGTTGTAAAAATAACAACTAATGCCCGGCAACAGTGAAGCGCCAAGGGTCTGGGACCAGCCTGAGCGCCAACGATAGGTTGGGTAAGTTTAAACCACACCCAGCCTCTATTCTGACAGGCCCAGCAGGGAGCGGGAACTATCTCTGTCAGAGTATTTAAAGAAGAACTTATAACAATAGCTCAGTTCTCTGTCTGCCCTGTGTGGTTTTTCAGTGGGCCCGTATATACGAACATCATATTTACCATTCAAGTGTTTGCATTAATTAAAATACTAGTCTATCTTAGAAGACGTGTATTGACCTCTTTTTGTTCCTATACCAGATTCGAATTGACGCAACTTGACAATTGGTGACCCCGACGTGATCTGGTAGAGGGACTTCGCTGGGTATTGTCCGGCCGATTGGACATCGCTGTCGTTGGACGGTGTGTTTCACAAAGAGTCCGGACAACTAAAAACAGGTAAGCAGACATCTATTGTTATATAACTAAAGTTCTGCACATTGGCTTTATCCAAATTAATTTTGTGAAACACCTGTTTGATGTAAGTGAACTAAATTATGAATTATTATACCAATTATTATGAGTAGATAAGCACCATATTGTGACATGCAAACCTTTGGTGAATGTGATGTTAAACCATGGTACCATAGAGTATTGTTCTACCGGCAAGGTCCGTAACTACGAGGGTACGGCTAGGTTCGGGGAAAATACTGAAATCTCTCGGCAAGGTCCGTAACTACGAGGGTACGGCTAGGTTCGAGGATATAGGGAATAATTGAATTAGTAATTGGTATCGGCAAGGTTCGTAACTACGAGGGTACGGCTAGGTTCGAGGAATTACACCGGCAAGGTCCGTAACTACGAGGGTACGGCAAGGTTCGGGAATTTTTTTATAATATAGGGAATAATTGAATTAGTAATTGGTATCGGCAAGGTTTGTAACTACGAGGGTACGGCTAGGTTCGAGGAATTACACCGGCAAGGTCCGTAACTACGAGGGTACGGCTAGGTTCGGGAAATTTTAGATAAATACTGCCGACCGGCAAGGTCCGTAACTACGAGGGTACGGCTAGGTTCGGCGGAGTATTTGGTAGATAGGAATAGTAGGCGAGGTTGGAAGGAGTAGTAGTAAATTGGGAATATAAAGGTAAAAATAATGAATAACTAGTATGACTAAACTGAAACGTTTGAACTGATATAACTGAACTGTAACGTTTGATGTTTGACATAGCATAATACTGGTTTTAAATAATTATGTTGAAGCAATTTGGTTTATTATTTGATTTAACGTTTGATGTTTGACATAGCAGAATACTGGTTTTAAATAATTATGTTGAAGCAATTTGGTTTATTATTTGATTTAACGTTTGATGTTTGACCCTGCAAAATACTGGTTAAATAATTAGTCGGAAATAATTAGGTTTATCGTTGAAATATAAATATGCACCGACTTCAACTAATTAGGTGGGAATAATTAGATTTAAATAAATAGATAGACGTACTTTAAATAATTAAATAACGGACGAATATTACAAATTAAAACAAAAAACATGACTACCAGTGGAGAAGCGGAAAGAATATTGAAGGTTCTAAAATCCACACTTGAAACTAATGGAGGAAAGGACAGGAAGGAATGGAGCAGGCGAGGAGAGAAACTCTATAAGGAATGGATAGAGGATGGTTGTATACTATCCCCCGATGGAGTGCCTGTAGGAGGCGAACCAGGGAGAATACTGGAAACGTTGAAGCGGAAAACCCAGAAAACAGAGGGAGAATGGAAGAAAGAGGGAGAACCCAGAAGGGGTAAAATCAAGGAAGCAATGGAAAAAGCAAGGCTGAAGGAAAGAATAGGACTAGCAATGTTGGGAAAACTTAAGAAAATATGGGAAGAAAAACAGAACAACGAGGAGAAGCAGGACAAGAAAGAAGGATCCAGATTGCCTACGGCTCCACCCCCGCCCAGATTATACCCAGAACTGCCTACGTCACCACCCCCATACGAGGTACCAAAACTGATGGCTCCAACGCTTGACATTGTGGGGAAAGTCGAATATCATAAGCGACCAGAAGAGGAAGATGGAGAAAAATGGGTGAGGGCTTGCGATCTGGGCGATTAGAGACAGGAGGTAGGGGCACTGCTAGAAGCAGCAAGAGCTATACGAGACGGGGTTGAGAACATGTCCAGATTACAGGAAGAAGAAAGTCGTATGAGCCTGACGGGTGACGGCGACAGGGGAAGCCTGATGCTTGATGGGGGTTTGACCCAAACATAACTGAAGAATCAGGAAAGGGAGGACAGAGAGAGAGAAGAAAGAAAAAGGAAAGTGAAAATATTGGAAGAGGAAGTAAGAAGAGGCGCGAAACAGCTGAAGGAAATTGAACAAACTATGCGAGACCTGAGCGAGGAGAGGAAACAAGGAAGTAGAGCAACCTCTCCACCAATGATGCACAGACCGGTTTCACCTCCCAGATGGCACTATATAGACATGGGAGAAGAGCATGAAGAAGCAGTGAGAGAGAGAGAGAGAGAGAGAGAGAGAGAGAGAGAGAGAGAGAGGGGGGCCAGTACCCACTGATAGCCTTACCTAATCTATTGGCGGGGAATGAAAGGGGCCCCAGCAACCTTAGATGTATACAGTAATAATAATAATAATATGCCATTTAGCAGACAGGCCATGAACACAGAGGACGTGGCCAGAGCGGTAGAAGGAATGACCCACCCCAAAACAGAAATAGTAAGGTTTTGGCTGCCGTTAGAGGGCAGTGGGTTTCAGGGGATGCCCAGAGGACACTTTTGCCATGGGCCGATCACGGAGAGTATGTTGGGAAAATAACACTAATTGTGTAATAGCCTCAGAGAGACATGCAATCCATCATGAGCAGAATAACAGACAGGACAGAGCCAAGAAAGAGCAGAAAGGAGCAGAGTACCTAATGGCCACTCTTGGGGAAATAGCGGGTAAAGGCAGGGAAAAGTGAAGGCTACAGCGGGGGAGGTCGATGCTTTAATTGTAACAAGGAGGGACATTTTGCCAGAGAGTGTGAGGCCCCGTGTAAATACTGTAACAAAACAGGTCATAACCATTGTGACTGCAGAGCTAAAGGAAAGGGCAATGTCCGGGAAATGACAGTCTATTTTTTGGTTCCACGGGTAAAAAGTTTGAAGAAGTGATTTGTGTCAATTAAGAATTGGCTAAAAACACCACAAAGCGATTATTTGAGAGGTACCTATACATTTCTAACGATATATACGTATGAACTTGCTCACCCGAACGTAGACGTACATCATGGGTGAGAAAGTAGAGAAAATGAGTTTAAGGTTGTGCCGTTGTTTGATTATGTGATAAGGTTTAATGGGTAATCGGACCATAACTAATGAGGTTATAGAAGTAATGTATAATATAGGTGAGAGACAGTACATCGTTCAAATGATAGGAATATCATTAAATGTATGCTTATCAACGATAGCAAATATTTGTTTTATTAATTAGGGCCTAATCAGAGAGAACAGTTAAAGAAATTGAATAGCGAACTGAAATGGCGATAGAGCTGTGAAAATTGAGTTGAGGACAAAGGAGAATAATTTATGGGAAAAAAAAGAAAAAAAAAATAGAGACAGTCCAGCGAGTTAGATTGAGCTGTAAGATTTCAAGTAGAGGACTAAATACTTGACTGGAAGGCAGTGCTTTGATAAATTCTAATTGTTATTACTTTATTCGATAGGTTGCTTAACACCAGTGGTGTATGCAAATAGTTGGTGAATTCTATAACGATAATTTATTTTCGTTACGAGGACCAGGGGATGCAAGTAGCTTTAGCTATTATGCTGAGGGAATAGCACCAACCTATAGTGGGTTCTAGATTTGTTAAATAAACAAACGTATATTTTAAACTAAAGTAATGCAATAGGCTACAATTATAACATTATCAGAAAAAGGCACAATTTAATGTGAAATAGTTATTACAATTATTATTAATAGTTATTACAGTTATTATCATTGATCCAGTAATGATAGAAGGATAGTAGAAGAAAGGCAAGGGATTCAATCTCATTTAGGGAAAGAAGAAGAGTATGAAGATATATTAGGGAGAAAATACCATTAACTGAGGGATATAAAACGTTTAGCTGAAAAAGACAACAGGAATAATTTACCTTACACCCTAATGTAGACATTAGACCACACCAGAAGTAGAGATGGCAGGATCACCAGTAGCAATCATGAAGAGAAGGTTCCCAGAAAATAGTGAAGATATTGGTAATATCTCTAACAAATGAGAAAAAGGATCAGAAAGATAGTAACTAAATGGCCAAAGGAGGGAACATTTGATGTAACCGTGATTGTATTGGCTAAAAAAAATGTTGATTTGATTGAATCTAGGCCTTACTATTGTTCAGATTTCCATGACGCTGATGGTGCTGCATCACTGTCTTCAGTTGTTCAGGGTCAAAGACAGTCTGTCTACATTCCTCCAGGACAGAGGGGGCAGCACCGAACCATGCTGTTGTCTAAGAGGAGCAGGGCCGGGGGAATAAAAGATAATAAAGAGTTCAAATACGTTGTGCCAGCCACTTGAGGTTTTAGACAAGTTTTGAAATGACCAAAAACACCATTCAATTCATCTTTAGAGCCACACGCTATGTTCCGTCAATCTTTTAGAACATATGTTTTCCTCAGTACCTGTGTGAGGTCTGGTACAGGCAGCAGCTCCTCCAGTCTGGAGAGAAACTCCCGAATGCAGACGAAGGATACTTATAATCTTTAATCTAAGTAGATGATGTTCAACTGGTAGCCTATTTCAGAAATATACTCAAGCAATAGGATCATAAAGAAGTCTAGAGAGAAAGTTCCTCACCTGGGAGAAATGCTCCCTCTCAGAAGGGTCTTCCAGCAGGGTTTGAACTGTCTCTGAAGCCTCCAATTCATCACCATGACTCTGTCATTAGGCACAAGAAAACAAAACATCTGACAAAGGTACAGGAGTGTATCTCTCAGAAATAAAGTTCTTCCAGTGTCTCATTCATAAAGTGTTGCCAATTTAACCTACCTCTTTGTGTAAGGATTTTTCTGTCAAATTGTGGATTATGTCCAGGTGGGCCTGGATGGTCAGGAAGTCAGCTGTACCCTCACTGCGACACAACTCTAAAACCAGCTGGATATGTGAAAAGCAGGACTAGGGACAGATGTACAGTAATTGCAGCCAGTAGCTGCCCATCGTTCGTTCCATCATAAGACTCTTCCCATCCTATCCCAACCCTCAAGGTGAAATTAAGCAAAATGGTACAAACAGAGAATGTAAATGAGGCTCAGGTTAAAAACCTATTGCCTCTGGAGAGTTTAAATGAGAGAATGTCAACTGCCCAGCGAAGACCCTCAGACATACTTTTGAGGATAAAGAACATGCTTCTAATTTTCATCCTGATGTAGCCAAGAGTTCATATGAGGGAGTGTCAGTGGTGCAGCTCAATCAAATCTCAGACACCCAAGATATTGGGAATAAATACTACCACTTAGAGACAGAAAGTTACGGTAGAGGTTTATCGGATGAGGAAAAATGTAAACTCTATGACAACTGAATCCAATGAGCAGCATGTAACTGGAGAGGTCAACGTTGAACTAAGCGAGGACACACTGAAATGTGTTTTGTCAGACGCTTTTATGGCGTACCATAACTAATGTTGTATTGCTGCTACCAGTTGGACGGGGGATAAAAATAAATTTAAAAAAAGGTCAATTCCATTACGGATAAGGAAAAAAAGTAATTCGTTCACAATAAAGAGAAAGATGCGAATTTCAAATATGAATCTCTTTGTATCTAGTCATTACAATATATAATTTAGTTTAATTGAGGGTTTATAATATTGCCCACTAAAATCACAACAAGAAATGTCACATGACATACATAAGGAATGTAAGAGGCAAGCAATGGCTTCCTAACTGTGGGACAGCTCCACTTCAGTAATTCAAAATGAATTATAACGAATGAAATATTATTAATGTTTATTTTTCAAATGTCAACAAAAGAACCATTACTGTCATCCTGCCGTCTTACCAAGAAAGTTAGAGCGCTCATCATTGTGCAATAGGCTTGTCCAGCCTGCTTGCCTTGTCAGACGGAGGTCAAAGTCATCTGCAGTTTTCTGGGGACACAATAGGGGGGCTGTCTCTCAACCATCAACATTAATTCATAGGGGTGACCTATGACCTGTGGCGACATCTGCCTATTATTCTCTCAAGCCGAGAGAAAACAGGGTCCCTCATATTTCAGCAGCTGATTAATGTTCTCAATGACATTTAGATATGCTGTCTCTTGGCAAATGGAGAATGATCATACAGCAGTCTGTTATGCAAATGAATAATGAACAGTGGACACACACGTGAGTGCGTATGCAACTTCGAGCGAGATCTTTTAATAGTATGTGGTAACTTGCCACAATGGAAATATTTAATAACCTATCTAGGCATACAAGCAATGTATTATTATCTAAATGAACGATACAGGCTAATGGTTCTATCGAGGCAACAAGACACAATAGATGTGCTATTCACTGCACACCCAAGCCCAGCTATGTGCTGTAATCAACACTCATATATAGCACATAATGTCCCAGCCAATGTCTGCTAGTTGGGAGCATCCCTGTAGTGGATAGAAAAATAATTGAATGGAACAGGGACTTTAGTTTTGGTAGGATAGGCCTACAGTATACTGTAGAGTGAACATTTTCTCTGAGCGTATAGGAGCTGGCCCAGCGACAGTGATACCGATGCTGTTCTGTTTGTTGATTGGTTTTTGCCGTGGCCCTCCAGCTGCTGGGACACAGTTTGGCAGGAGTTGTGTGGTGTCACACTCTGCCAAGTGAGCTGGCCAGATGGAGACAGCTGGACTGGTAGCCCACCATCCCTATAGCCTCTTCTGTTGGAGTGGAGAGGGACCCTGTGAGTCTCAGAGAGGAGGGGGTGATGGGTGTGTGTATGTGTTCGAGCGCACACATGCATGTGTTTTTGTGTGTGTGTGTGAAAGAGAGAGAGAGAGAGAGAGAGAGACAGAGACAGAGACAGAGAGAGAGAGAGAGAGAGAGAGAGAGAGAGAGAGAGAGAGAGAGAGAGAGAGAGAGAGAGAGAGAGAGAGAGAGAGAGAGAGAGAGAGAGAGAGAGAGAGAGAGACAGAGAGACAGAGAGACAGAGAGACAGAGAGAATAAGAGATTTTATGTGTGCCGAGGGTGTACCAAACAAAACCATGTTCATAGCACAGATCCAAATCTAAATCCAAACCCAAGCCTGTGTAAGTCAGCCAGATCTTTCCTCTCTGCCTGTAATTTGAGATTTTCCTTCTTCTTTTCCTTTAACCCACTAAATCAATGGCTCCATCTTTCCATTTTGACCTGCCTAATACAATTTTCAACTGAGAGCTATGACAGACCTATGGAACCATGTCCAGGTGGTCATTGGGTTTAGCAGAAGGCAAGCCGGTTGCTGCTGGCCTGGTCTCTGATTGGCAGTTTAGGCCCAGTGCAGCTGCTACCGCCACCATCTGCTGTCAGGATATATTGATCATCTAATGAAAAAATTGTGTTTAGAATGAATCTCAGTGAAATCAACCCCCTTCCTTTCAAAGGGCAGTGACTTTAATCAAGTCCCTACAGGAAGCCGAAACTCATCATCAACTGAGCCCCCCCAACCCCCCCCACCACACAATTGCAGGAGATAAATGGAAAACTATGGGTCACTGATTCCCCGGTAAAGTCTCTGCTAGATTTGGCCACAGCTCCAGCATTTTTAGGGTACCGCAGGGGACCTCTTAACACTGTCTCTTAACTATGTCTTAATGTAAATGTAGTACTGTAAGTATAAACAACTTAATGGAAAACTAAGGCTGGTATTCAATCAAACCTGCACTATGGGATGGAACAGAGGTTCAAAAGCTGCCAGTGTTTTAAAGTATGTCTTTACACAGATAGACATTAGTATGGTTGGTATTTCCTCTTCTGACTACTGTTAAACAAGCTTCCCCAAAGCAGTTGATATATTTTAAGTTATTTTCTTGGGTATTTATATTTTTGGGCTTTATTCAAAACATGTCTCAGAACTCACTACAGTGAAATACATTTCAGACTATGAAAAGGGTGTGTGAACTGTCAACACCAAGAAGGACAGCCTCTGGCAAGACATCTGGACATTTGAATATCAAAGTATTCCTCTGCTCATTGATGTGCCCATAACCCATACAGTATCTCTGCATATTCTAATCAATGATTAGAAAGTTTGTTGTGACAACAACATCAAGACCTTAGTCAGTAAAAACTGGTATCCAGCAACTGGTTAAATCTGGTTACTAAAGCAATTTAATTTTTATCCTCCACAGACGTGTTTGAATCAGGAGGCCGATGGTTTTCTTTTCTCACAATAAAACATTTTGGTCTCCATGAATTCAAACTGTTATTGACATAGTATTGTCTTGGAAACCTCATAAACGAAGCCTGCAGTTAAAAAATAAATCTGGGTCCATCAATTAATAATCTGGCTGCCATGTTTTGACCCCCAACCACTTCCTCCATACCATAGGTCACCTGAATGGATTCAACTGTGGAGCAGAGTGGAGCTTTGGTAAACTATTCCGTTATAAAAGGTTTCAATATTTGTTCCGAGAGTGAACACTGCTTGCTGATGAATCACACAGAGAGACAGATAGAAAGGGGAAGAGAGACAGATAGAAAGGGGAAGAGAGACAGATAGAAAGAAAGAAAGAAAGAAAGAAAGAAAGAAAGAAAGAAAGTAAGAAAGAAAGACAGACAGAGGGAGAGAGATGGAGATGGAGTTAGAGAGGTCCTAATTGACAGCTTGTCGTTGCATCTCTTTTTATCTCAGCGGTTTGCAATTCGTAAAGTTAAATCATGTTCCCGGATTGCAATTTGCAGAGGACAGGAGGCAGGTAAGATAATAGTGTCTGGTTCCCTGGAGTCGATGGATTTCTTAAATAACATTATATCGATCCTGCCCAGTTCTTTTGAACGTGACACGCCGGTAACCATGATTACGGGGCTACCCTCTCGCCAAAGAAATTGTTTCCTCAGGAGTGCAGACAACGAGATCCGAATGGCCGTCGGCGTGACAATTGGATGTGAAACGACTTTCTAATAGAAAATGCGGCCCAAGGTGTCCATCTCACTGGACTATAGATAACACGGCCCAGTCCTCTTCCTCAAGCCTGCTGAGTAGATTTCCTCAAGTGAACTCCTCAGTTTGCTCAGGGACTGTCTGTGGCCATGGCAACTTCCAAAGCCATTGTAAATCTGGATGGATAGGCTAAACGATCCGAGTTGGAAAAAGTTTAAAACAATGGGAACAAGACTAGAAAAGATATTAACTGTCCTTGGAGCACACTGTTCACACTAGAGGAAGTTTTCTTTCTAACTGTTTGAAGATTTACAATTATGTCCACAGTTGGGGGGTGGGGGAGGAGCTGCAGGTTATCTTTCTTTAGAATATTTTAATAAAGGATCTTTAATAATGGGGGATGGAGAATTAATCAACTGGAGATGTGGACGTCAAGCCAATGCCCTGTCAAGTTATAATGAGCTTTTTGTGAGTGGGTGCGTGTGTGTGTGTATGAGGGAGAGAGAGCTTGTGAGAAAGTGTTTGTGTGTGTTTCAGATGTATGCATCTTTTTTTTACATTGACAGAGAACTGTGCCTGTGAATACATTACAGTAGAATTTGATTATTTGGTGTTTGTATGTCTAGGTGGGAGTGTGCTTTTTGTGTGAAGGAGAAACTGAATTTGCAAGTGTGTGTGTGTGTGTGTGTGCATGTACACATGTGTCTGTATGTACGCGCGGGCATGTATATGTGTGTGAGCTGCATGTGTAATTGCTTGTGAAAGAGATAGTGAATGTATATATGATGGCAGTCTTCCTTTCCATCTAATGAGTATACTGCTTCTCTAATAGAGGTCTAAATCTAATGATCCCACACACCTTAGGGGAACAGAGTGGAACAACAGCCTGGCTGTTGTCTTCATCTCACTACTTGATTGGCGGTAAGATATGCTGTGCATTCAGTAGTACCATGCATAGCTGGAAATAGGATTCGGCACTATAGGCTGTGAGTTTTAGTCACAAAAGTAGTTTCGGCTTTTGGCAAGAATCCTGTGACAGTGAAGAATTAAAAACATTTCTTAACACAAAAAGTGAAAGTGAAAATATACCAATAGAAAATAGATCCTATGTTGTTGTTTTTTACAATACAGGATTGGTATTTGGACATTATTCTAGGAAGGGAGGTAAGCGCTGCCATACTGTGACAGAGTTAGCATTTTTAGAAGGTTTAAATGACTACGTGAATACAAACATGCACTCTTGCAGTACAACAGGAATGCTATCATACCCCACAAACCCAGTCAACCCATTATGGGAGAATATTGCCTCATAGGGAGCTGAAAGGGATCCAGATTGTTGGTCCTACCTAGTTTATCCTCTAGGGGGCAGGCTGGCCCAGCATAGGCGCACACAACATACAGTGTCTATACTGTACCACAATTTATACTTCAAGGTGGACTTTCTCTACCTGAAGTTAATAGTCCCCAAACAGGAACACAATGGCACATCTCTAAACTCTGGTGTTGGGATAGTCTCTAATCCCTGGTGTTGGGATAGTCTCTAAACCCTGGTGTTGGGATAGTCTCTAAACCCTGGTGTTGGGATAGTCTCTAAACCCTGGTGTTGGGATAGTCTCTAATCCCTGGTGTTGGGATAGTCTCTAAACCCTGGTGTTGGGATAGTCTCTAATCCCTGGTGTTGGGATAGTCTCTAAACCCTGGTGTTGGGATAGTCTCTAATCCCTGGTGTTGGGATAGTCTCTAAACCCTGGTGTTGAGATAGTCTCTAAACCCTGGTGTTGGGATAGTCTCTAAACCCTGGTGTTGGGATAGTCTCTAATCCCTGGTGTTGGGATAGTCTCTAAACCCTGGTGTTTGGATAGTCTCTAATCCCTGGTGTTGGGATGGTCTCTAAACCCTGGTGTTGGGATAGTCTCTAAACCCTGGTGTTGGGATAGTCTCTAATCCCTGGTGTTGGGATAGTCTCTAAACCCTGGTGTTGGGATAGTCTCTAATCCCTGGTGTTGGGATAGTCTCTAATCCTTGATGTTGGGATAGTCTCTAATCCCTGGTGTTGGGATAGCCTCTAATCCTTGATGTTGGGATAGTCTCTAATCCTTGATGTTGGGATAGTCTCTAATCCCTGGTGTTGGGATAGTCTCGAATCCTTGGTGTTGGGATAGTCTCTAAACCCGGGTTTTGGGATAGTCTCTAATCGCTGGTGTTGGGATAGTCTCTAATCCCTGGTGTTGGGATAGCTAAATGAAAACAGGTAAGGGTTGACTAGGGTCCCCTGAAACATAATAGCCTTCAAACACTGGTCTGTTGCAGACAAAATGAATGAGACGAGCCTACAGTCAAGGGACATGGGTCTATTGATTGGTCTGTGCAGTCTAATGAGAACAGGGAAGTAATGGGGTGGAGAGTTTAATGAAGTGCTATGGTACACTGTGGCAGCCAGACCATTCCTATAGAGTTTAGACACGGTTCCAATGCGTCTAGCAGGTTTATGGGGGAGATGTGACAAACGTTGTCGTACAATGTTATACAATGTAAATTGTCATTACAGTAAGGTCAAATTTCAACTGTTTAGGACAACCTTGTGTATAGATGAGAACAAGTTGAACATTCAAATAAAACGGTGTCAAAGACACAGCTATACTCTAGTTTGTGCTCATCAGGAATAAACATAGCTACTGTATATCTGTGTTGCTGCATGAGGATTTAACTTGGTAGACACCCTACACAAAAATCTGACCATAGCAGTAGGTCTCCCAAAGGCGATGGCTCAGCAAGACTCATTAAAAGCTATCTATTTCCCTTCAGGCTCAGTTGGAATAGCTGTAGCATGGCTGTTTCCTCAGGGCTTTTATCTTAGCAGAAAGCTGGTGCATGGTTGTTTTCTCAGAGGGCTAAATTGGTGCAGCCAAAGCATTTCTCTTTCCACCAACATGAAAACCCCTCCAGAATGTAATTGAATTGATATACCCTAGCGCTCTCTCTCTCTCGCTCGCTCGCTGTCTCCGGTTCTCGGCCACCGCCATTGTTTGCGCGAGGAGCAGGAAGCAAAGAGAACAGAGGTTAGTGTGAAGCACCTCATTTATATGGTAATGGCGTAAGAGTCCAGGTGGCTCGCTCAGCGTTCTGAGTCTTCTGACAGGAGAGAGAAAGAGAGAGAGAGAGAGAGAGAGAATAAGAGAGTGTGTGTGTGTGTGTGTGTGAGAGAGAGAGAGAGAGAGAGAGAGAGAGAGAGAGAGAGAGAGAGAGAGAGAGAGAGAGAGAGAGAGAGAGAGAGAGAGAGAGACGGAAAGAGACAGCGTGAGAGAGAGAGAATGAGAGACAGAGACAGAGAGACAGACAGACAGACAGAGAGCGAGAGAGAGATCGAGAGAGAGAGAGAGAGAGAGGATGTTGAATGCTCTCCCTCTGATATGGTGAGAATGTGGTCAGGTCCTCTTGAATCACTCCAAAGGCTGATGTGGGATCAGAGCGCTCCAGTGTCCAAAGCCCTCTCGGCTCATTATCGCCTGTTGAAAGTGTAATGAAAAGCACACCAACTGAACTGACCCCAGACGAGTGATTCATTAGTGCCCAGGGAGCAACTTCAAAAGCAACCCCTGAACTGTCTGTCTCATTATCTGTCTGTATACTGCTCATACTGTGCGTCTGTCCCATCTATCTGTCTGTATACTGCTCATACTGTGCGTCTGTCTCATCTATCTGTGTATCTTTCTGTGCAGCAAATGAACGTCACAGAGACTTTATGGTAGGTGGGTTTTCTATGGACTTTACAGTTTAAGTATTACTTTTTTCATACCTCCTCCATATGTTGACTAACAAGCACTTATGAATTGTTGTGTTTTATTAATATGTCATGTATTGCTTACTAAATGTGTTAGTTCTAATATAGGACCTCCTGCATTGAAGCATAAAGCATTCAGTGTGTGTGTGTGTGTGTGTGTGTGTATGTGTGTGTGTGTGTGTGTGTGTGTGTGTGTGTGTGTGTGTGTGTGTGTGTGTGTGTGTGTGTGTGTGTGTGTGTGTGTGTGTGTGTGTGTGTGTGTGTGCGTGCCTGCACATGTGTTATTCCATTCCTTGGTTAATAAGTATTTTTCTTGGCCATCACAGCAACTTCGCTGAGAGAAGCTTTCTGCCCTAGGGTAAAGGTTCTCCTCACTAACAAGGCTAGATGATGCTCTCCTATTGCATTTCTCCCCCGTTCCATTTCTCTATGCTTGTGCTGCAATATGTCTGCAATGGAATAAGGTTTTGCCCCAGGAAGTCTTATTGGAAAGACTAGGGACAATGATGTAGCATGTGCCACATTATATGCCATAAATATTACATACAACTCCCTCTGACCTCTCCTTGAGGTTTTAGCTGAAGTAATGTTTTGTAAAGACTTGAGTGCAACGCCACACTTGGTCAAACCAAAGTCTCACAAAAAAACAGGTTCTAACACTCGTGGATACTGTCACAGATCGAACTGATGATATCCTAACTTTAGATATATGCTGTGTTTGTCTGAGTGTGTATACTATGCATGTGGCTCTGGTCTACTAGTGTTTCGGAGCACAGTGTGCTCTGTTTCTTCACTGTTCCATCCTTTTAGTTGGGCACAGACAGTACACACTTCTATAGCTGCAGTTCCCTCCTCTGCTCCTCTCTCCTCCTCCCCTCTCAGCCCGCGCTTCATTTGCTTTGTGTTTCATCACAGAGTGAAATCTAAAGGGGACATATCTTTGATGTGTGATCACAACCCTCCACCAACCCTCTGTCATCCCTTCCACAACCCTCTCACTGAGAAAAACGCCTAAAAACATAGCCTGTTTTCCCGCAGTGCTGCCATGGTTTCTACAAATACTTTGAGGAGTGATTCCTCACTCGCTGAAAAGCCTTACAGGCAAAACCCATGTTGACAGGGTAAGTAGATTGAAGTTCTTCAGATTGAAGGAGTCCTAGCTTGTTAGGCTGTAGTCTGACCAAAGACAAACTATCTTTCCTCTTTCTTGGGTGCTTTTCCATTATGTGTGTATCCTACTGTAGAATGAGGTTGAACTGTGCCATAAAAAGCAAACAACTTCTGAGGTACTAAAAAATATAGAAATGCTGTCTGTCATGACATCGGCCTGTCTTCCTGGTCCAGCAACCACAGGCTAGCCAGTCGCTCTGGAGGGCTCAGAGTGCTCAGTCACCATTACCAGCATTGTACAGACAGCTGTCCAGTGAGGATGGGAGGCTGGTTCAGAGGCAACAGTCCCAGCCATCCAGAGCTAACCACAGCAGGACAGGTGATGGTCTTGTCCAGGCAACTTTAGCAGTATACATTAGTGGGTCAGACTCCCAATAGAAGATGAAGAGGAGGCTCATTGTTGATTCAACTGTGGATGACAGTTTACTAGTCAGGCACAGCAGGAAAGCAGGGTTGTGTAACATATGATTTTTACATACCGCACTAATGAAAACGGATTCAGACAGGACACCTAAGGGAAGGCTATATCTATGCAATTTTAATAGACTGACTAACATAAGGACCAATTACAAAAATACCTCTCATCAATGATGCTATGTAGTCAAGTCAAGTCTCAGTTTATTTCAAGTGCTTTTAACAATGTCTCAACACCTGAAATAATCGACCAATCTAGGCTTGTGGAAATATACTTTGCTAATGTGGCCATTCTCTCTCTCTCTCTCTCTCTCTCTCTCTCTCTCTCTCTCTCTCTCTCTCTCTCTCTCTCTCTCTCTCTCTCTCTCTCTCTCTCTCTCTCTCTCTCTCTCTCTCTCTCGCTCTCTCTCTCTCTCTCTCTCTACTCTCTCTCTCCAAATTATCCATGACTTCCTCTCTGTACGTTCTCATTATCTCACCCTTCTCGTTATATTTCTATTGTATTGACATTTTGTCAGGCGATAGTGAAACCACCACACTGCATGCATGCTAATATGAGGAAATACCAAAGATCACTGAAATGAGTCGTGCCTCTGTGGCCGATGCTGACAGTGATAATTGGGTTGTTGTCTGAACATGAAGAAGGTGCAGAGAAATGAATTGGCTGTTGTGGATAATGAGGGATTTTTGCTCCGCCACCCCTACCCCCCTTGCTCTTAGAAGGGGGAGAATGGCCATCGGGGAATGCAGGGAATATGAATACACATCTCTCTACTGGGCAGTAAGATCATTTTTATAATTATGTATCATGTCCCAAGATAGTTTAATGGTTAATGAGTATATGTTTGCGGTTTTCTCCCTTTAACATTGTTTTCTCAAGTGAATGTTGTGGGAACTATTACATGGTTGGCAGTGGGACATTACAATACTGTAATTGTTCTGTGAGTTGAGGACGCAAGGGATTTCTACCTCTTTTAACGCCCAGGTAGATAGTTAGGCCTATAAGGCTCAAGGGGAAATAGCTCAGTCAAGATATTTGATACAAAACCCATGTGTGTTTAGTTCAGGGCAATTCAATTCCGCTCCCTGAGGCCTGAACTAATGACCTTTTTAATTTCTACCTAGGAGTTAATACATAGATTAATATTCTTGAATGGCCAGAGAGTCCATTCACCTGGCGTTCCATGCAGGTCTGAATCAGTCCCTGAAATGGAAAGAACGGTCACACTTTATTTGGATAGTCCGGATTTTCCATCTGTAGATGCTCTACAGATGGTCATACTATCAACAAACTATCTGTTGATAAGCAACTGCTTGCTAAGGTTAGGGTTATGTTTAGAATAAGGGTTAGGGTTAGTAGATAGTTAGTTGAAATGTTACTGGTAGTCTGTAGAGCAGGGACTTTCCAAATTAAGTGTTACTGAAAGAACAAGGGTCAACCGTGCCGTGGCCATGAATAGACTACGTTCCTCACACCTCAGAACCAACTTCCTTTTTCCTCCCCATTATATCACCTTCACTACTTAAAAAGGAAGAAGGTAGAACCTGCCTCACCACCAGTAGAACTATTTATTTCAGCGAAACTACGTCTATGTCTATGTCAAGGCCCTAGCTAATATATTGAAGAAGCCTTCTCCATAGAAATGGAGATATTGCTAGCTCAGTGACCAGGAACACCTGCATGCATTTTACTGGGCTGGTTGTTCTTGAATGGGGTCAAAACAATTAACCAGAGAAGAGAACATGTGTCACGGATTCCGCCGAGGCTGCTCCTCCTCCTTGCTCGGGCAGGCTTTGGCGTTCGTCGTCCCCGGAGTACTAGCTACTGCCGATCGATGTTTCGGTGTTTGTCTTGTGTTGTTTAGTTTGTACACCTGTTACTTATTTTGTGTTGATTATGTAACATATAAGTTCCCTTGTTTTACGTTTGGCCTTTGTGTGTTATTGTCGTTTTGTCCTGTCTGATGTTCGGCATTTCTAGTTTGCCTATTACGCACAGTGCGTGTTACTCCTCCAGTGTTGAGGAGACTTTTGTTTGGTGCGTGTTTACTGGAATTAAAGTAGTCATCCTGATCCTCTGTGTCCTGCGCCTGACTTCACCGCCGCATACACATCAACCCAGTCTGACAGAATAACACACCACCCATGGAGTCAGCAGGACCAGCGGTGATAACTGAGTCTCTTTAGGATCGGGTCACCAGCCAGGATGCCATGATCCGTAGACTCGGCACCGCCATGCAAGATGTGATGGACACTCTGAGCCGATGGGAAAGAGGAGGCTTGCCCACACCTCCTCCTACAATACCACCACCATCGGCCAGACCCATCGTTCCATCTCCGGAGTCCAGTGGGATTCGGCTCTCGCTCCCGAGGGCATATGATGGCACCACAGCCGGGTGTCAAGGTTTCCTACTTCAAGTGGAACTCTACCTGGCAACCATACACCCGGCACCCTCGGGATACGAGAGCGTTTCCGCCCTCATCTCCTGTCTATCCGGCAAGGCATTAGAGTGGGCCAATGCCGAATGGAGGGGAATCGACGCCGCCACCATCAGCTATGCGGAGTTCTCCCGTCGCTTCAGGGCGGTTTTCGATCATCCCCCAGAGGGTAAAGCGGCGGGGGAATGTCTGTTTCACCTCCGACAGGGGAAGAGGAGCGCACAAGAGTTTGCCCTGGACTTCCAGACACTGGTGGCTAATGCGGGGTGGAATGAGAGGGCCCTCATCGACCACTATCGGTGCAGCCTACGAGAGGACGTTCACCGAGAGTTGGCCTGCAGGGACACCAATCTAAGCTTCGATCAGTTGGTGGACATATCGATCCGTCTGGATACCCTGCTGGCTACCCGCGGACGTCCGGAGTTGGGGCCGTCCATTCAATCCCCCAGCACCTCCGAGCCAAGCCCTATGGAGCTCGGGGGTGCTGGTGCTAGAGAGAGGAGGAGAGAGACCCGGAGAGAGGCCGTCCCCTGCACCAACTGTGGCCGTAGAGGACACACTGCGGCTCGGTGCTGGGGAGGGTCTCCTGGAGATCGAGGCAACAGGTCACGCACTGATGAGTCATTTCAGGTGAGTAGGCGCCCAACTCACCCAGAGCTCTCTGTTGTTCACTTGTGTATTCAAGTGGAATTTCCCCAGGTTTCATCTCATTCCCAGCATAAGGCGCTAGTCGATTCAGGCGCAGCTGGGAATTTTATTGATCGTAATTTCTGTGTTAAGTTAGGGATTCCCCTCCTACCAGTTGATGTGCCTTTTCCTATTCATGCCCTAGATAGCCGTCCGTTGGGATCAGGTTTGATCAGGGAGGTCACGGCGCCACTAAAGATGAAGACGCAGGGGGGTCATGAGGAAATCATACAGTTGTATCTGATCGACTCTCCTGCGTTTCCCGTGGTACTGGGGCTTCCTTGGTTAATCTCTCATGATCCCACCATTTCGTGGCAACAGAGGGCTCTCAGGGAGTGGTCTGATCAGTGTGTCGGGCGGTGTATAGGTGTTTCCGTAGGGGCGACCACGGTGGAAAGTCCGAACCAAATGCCCGCACTGCACATTCCTCCTGAGTATGATGATTTGGCACTCATGTTCAGTAAGAAGAGGGTGACGCGATTGCCACCTCATAGACAGGGGGATTGTATGATAGACCTCCAGGCAGGTGCTGCACTTCCGCGTAGTCATGTGTATCCTCTGTCTCAAGAGGAGACGGCGGCTATGGAGACATACATCGCAGAGTCTCTGAGACAGGGATACATACGGCCCTCCACTTCTCCTGCGTCCTCTAGTTTCTTTTTTGTGAAGAAGAAGGATGGAGGTTTGCGCCCGTGTATTGATTACCGTAGTCTCAATCAGATCACTGTTAAATACAGTTATCCTCTCCCTCTGATTGCGAGTATGACGGAATCATTACACGGAGCGCGCTTCTTCACAAAATTGGATCTCAGGAGCGCCTACAACCTGGTGCGCATTAGGGAGGGAGATGAATGGAAAACAGCATTTAGTACCACCTCAGGTCACTATGAGTATCTCGTCATGCCATACGGGTTAATGAATGCTCCTTCAGTCTTCCAATCTTTTGTGGACGAGATCTTCCGGGATTTGCATGGGCAGGGTGTAGTGGTGTATATTGACGACATTCTAGTATACTCTGCTACACGAGCCGAGCATGTGGCCCTGGTGCGTCGAGTGTTGGGTAGGCTGTTGGAGCATGACTTGTATGTGAAGGCAGAGAAATGCCTGTTTTTCCAGGAGTCCATCTCCTTCCTGGGCCATCGGTTGTCCACGTCAGGGGTGGAGATGGAGATTGACCGCGTTTCAGCCGTGCGTAATTGGCAGACTCCCACCACGGTTAAGGAGGTGCAGCGGTTTTTGGGTTTTGCCAATTACTACCGGAGGTTTATCCGGGGTTTTGGACAGGTAGCAGCTCCCATCACCTCCCTGCTAAAGGGGGGCCCAGTGTGTTTGCAGTGGTCGGCTGAGGCGGACAGGGCGTTTAGACGACTGAAGGACCTGTTCACCTCGGTTCCGGTGCTGGCACATCCGGACCCCTCTTTAGCGTTCCAAGTGGAGGTGGACGCGTCAGAGGCTGGTATTGGGGCTGTACTGTCTCAACGCTCAGGCATGCCTCCTAAACTCCGGCCCTGTGCTTTTTACTCTAAGAAGCTCAGCCCGGCGGAACGTAAATACGACGTGGGGGACAGGGAGCTGCTGGCTGTGGTCCAAGCCCTAAAGGTGTGGAGGCATTGGCTTGAGGGGGCTCAACACCCTTTTCTCATTCTGACTGACCATCGTAACCTGGAGTACATTCGGGCAGCTAGGAGACTGAACCCTCGTCAGGCTAGGTGGGCCATGTTTCTGACCCGGTTTGTTTTTAAGCTCACCTACATACCAGGGTCACAGAACGTTAAGGCATACGCCCTGTCCAGGCGATATGACACAGAGGAGAGGTCCATTGAGCCCACTCCCATACTGCCGGAGTCTTGTCTGGTGGCACCGGTGGTGTGGGAGGTCGATGCGGAGATCGAGTGGCCGTTACGTACCGACCCTACTCCTCCAGAGTGTCCGGAGGGGCGGAAGTACGTGCCGCTCGAGATTCGTGATCGACTAATTTATTGGGCTCATACGTCACCCTCCTCTGGACATCCTGGTATTGGCCGGACAGTGCACTGCCTTAGTGAAAAGTACTGGTGGCCAACATTGGCAAAGGACGTGAGGGTTTATGTCTCCTCCTGCTCGGTGTGCGCTCAGTATAAGGCGCCTAGACACCTGCCCAGGGGGAAGTTACAACCCCTACCCGTTCCACAACGGCCGTGGTCTCACCTATCGGTAGACTTTGTCACGGACCTTCCCCCCTCCCAGGGGAATACCACTATTCTGGTCGTTGTGGATCGGTTTTCTAAGGCCTGTCGTCTCATCCCAATGCCGGGTCTCCCTACTGCCCTACAAACTGCTGAGGCCCTGTTTACCCACGTCTTCCGGCACTACGGGGTACCTGAGGATATAGTGTCTGATCGGGGTCCCCAGTTTACCTCTAGAGTCTGGAGGGCGTTTATGGAACGCTTGGGGGTCTCGGTTAGCCTTACCTCGGGTTTCCACCCTGAGAGTAATGGGCAGGTGGAGAGAGTGAACCAGGATGTGGGTAGGTTTCTGAGGTCTTATTGCCAGGACTGGCAGGAGGAGTGGTCGGGGTATATCCCCTGGGCAGAGATTGCCCAGAACTCCCTTCGCCACTCCTCTACGAATCTGACCCCTTTTCAGTGTGTGTTGGGGTATCAGCCGGTTCTGGCACCATGGCATCAGAGCCAGATCGAGGCTCCTGCGGTGGATGAATGGTTTCGGCGCTCGGAGGAGACATGGAACGCTGCGCATGTCCATATGCAGCGGGCTATCCGTAGGCAGAAGGCGAGCGCCGATCGCCACCGCAGTGAGGGTCCAGTGTATGCACCTGGAGATCGAGTCTGGCTCTCGACTCAAAACCTGCCCCTTCGCCTGCCCTGCCGGAAGCTGGGTCGGCGGTTTGTGGGGCCATTTAAAGTCCTGAGGAGATTGGACGAGGTATGTTACAGGTTAGAACTGCCTAATGATTATCGCATTAACCCCTCGTTCCATGTGTCTCTCCTCAGGCCGGTGGTAGCTGGTCCACTCCAGGACAATGAGATATGGGAGACTCCTCCGCCCCCACTGGACATCGAGGGGGCTCCGGCGTACTCAGTCCGGTCCATCGTGGATTTGAGACGTCGGATGGGGGGTCTGCAGTATCTCGTGGAGTGGGAGGGGTACAGTCCGGAGGAACAGTGCTGGGTGCCTAGGAGGGACATCTTAGATCCCTCCCTCCTGACGGAGTTCCACCGGAGTCATCCCACTTGCCCTGCTCCGCGTCCTCCTGGCCGTCTCCGAGGCCGGGGTCGGCGCACGGCTGGAGCCGCGCGTCAAGGGGGGGGTACTGTCACGGATTCCGCCGAGGCTGCTCCTCCTCCTTGCTCGGGCAGGCTTCGGCGTTCGTCGTCCCCGGAGTACTAGCTACTGCCGATCGATGTTTCGGTGTTTGTCTTGTGTTGTCTAGTTTGTACACCTGTTACTTATTTTGTGTTGATTATGTAACATATAAGTTCCCTTGTTTTACGTTTGGCCTTTGTGTGTTATTGTCGTTTTGTCCTGTCTGATGTTCGGCATTTCTAGTTCGCCTATTACGCACAGCGCGTGTTACTCCTCCAGTGTTGAGGAGACTTTTGTTTGGTGCGTGTTTACTGGAATTAAAGTAGTCATCCTGATCCTCTGTGTCCTGCGCCTGACTTCACCGCTGCATACACATCAACCCAGTCTGACAACATGCTGTATGTGGGAGAGGTGTGAACATATGATAAGATGAGAAAACAGATACTTTGAAATCGCCCATGTTACCTATATCGCATATTAAAGCCTCTAAATGATTTGCCTACCTCCTGTTCTCTCTCTCATTACAAAACGACACCTACCCATGACATCCCTCCTTCTTGCTCTCTCTCACACCCTCCCTCTCTTCCCCTCCACCAACTCTTTCTGTCTTGTTCCCTCCTTCACCTATCTCTCTTTATCTACGGGGAAAGCTGAGAGACAGGCAGGCAGACAGGTGTGAGATCTCTGAAAAGACTACTTCATCTCCTTCACCCACAAAATTAAAACAGTGTTCCCTCCATTAAACCATGGCCTTCTGCAGGCCAGACGGGAGGGAGACCCCTAAACCCAGTGCCAATTATCTATAGGTGGTCCTATGTCCCAGTAACAAGCTCAGGGTTTGCAGTGGTCTGTGTGGCAGGTCATTTCTTGTGAGCTGCAAGTCTGACCTAAGCTCACCTTAAGTCCCAGTGATCCAACTGCCCTCTAAAAATAACATCTGCTACTATTTTGTTAAGAACACCATAAGAAATACTGTGTGCATCTCTATGTGTAGGCTACAGTATCGTGTCCATGTCTGCAGGCGGTAGTATGTTTGCCGGTATGTTACGGCCCTGCTACGAATAGCTGAGGCTTTATTAACTCATCCATCACTATCTCTCTGTATGAAGATGGAACACACTCCCATCCCCCAAACCCTGCCAGCCCTGAGCCTGAAGCTAATACAATAATGATGTAACGGTCTCAATGTTAAATTACACTAGCATTTCCACATGGGTGTACCTCACCAACCTCCATCCAAGGTTTGTATTCATGAGAAATGAGTGCAGATGATTGACTATGTTTCTTTGAGCAGGTGATTGTGTTTGCCAAATGTAATTGCGCGTCTGTATCGGTGTGTGTGTGTTTAGGGGTTCCGGGGATTGACTGTTTGTGATGTGCATTTGTGTGTGTCTATGCGCTCGTGTTTGTGTGTGTGTGTGCGTTTCCTCTTTCTGAGTCTGGAGCTGTCAGTAAATGGCCCCTCAGCCCCACTCCTGTGTTTGTTTATTCTCTGCCGGGCACAGGGGTGGTGGCAAACAGATGGGCATCCATGAATTATGGAAATTCAGGGGCTTTAATTAACCACTACACACACGGCTGGATCACAGAGCTTCGTCTGAGGGGTGCGGGCCGTCATGGGTCGTTGAGCCGTGGAGGGAACCGGGCTATAGTGACCCCCTGGGCTATGGAGCTGACTGAGAACGGGGGTAGAAACCAAACGTGGTGCCAGCTGCCGGGGCCGTGCGTTAAGACGTTAATACTCACAGTTCAACTAGGAAGAAGTGGATTGGGTCACACTTTATTTGGATAGTCTGGATTTTTCATCTGTAGATGCTCTACAAATGGTCATACTATCAACAAACTATTTGTTGATCAGCAACGTCTTGTTAAGGTAACGGTTAGGGTTAGGTTAAGAATAAGGTTGAGGGTTAAGATTAGGGTTAGGGCTAGGGCTAAGGTTAGGGTTAAGTTTAGGGTTAGGATAAGGGTTAGGGTTAGTAGATAGTTGAAATGTTACTGATAGTCTGTAGAGCATCTACAGATGGACTTACACTGCATTGAGGGACCCAAAACAACCCCAGGTCATAGTATGTGCAATATTAGGACACATGTCAAGTAACAATGGGTTTGTAGTATCTGAATGATGATGCTCTCTGACTTCATATTATTGAGGAATTTCAGTACAGTATTATCAACTACATTTGCCTGTACATAGTAAAAGTTCTTAAATCGGACTGTTTATCAATACAGCAAGTGAAGGAATGACGTCTCTGACCATTTTGCACTGATGCACCCTCCATCCCCCACCCCACCACCTATACCCATCCACCCCTAGCTTCCTCCATCCTGAGAAATGAGAAGGGACAGCCTCAATCAGGGACCAACACAACAGGCAATTAAAAAGGAATTAAGAGCGTGCAGGGGAAATCAGATATGATACACAACGCCTCGTAAATGTCAACGTTATTATTGCGTTGTTGTTTCTCCCATTCTCCTGCTGCGGCCGTTCCAGGAGCAGGGACGTATAATCCAGCAGACTTAATGAAGCTGCCGGCACCGGCGAGGGTCTCGGCGAGGGTCTCGACACCAGAAGCGAGCGCCAATGACCTTTCCATTCCTTAGAGCCTTCACTGGGATGCCTTGGCTCCGGAGACGAGGCGAACGCTATTAGCCATGTGGTGTTATTCTGTCTGTCTGCCTACCTGTAGGATTTTTGTGTTGGTATGTTTGCCATCACAAAGTCTGTTCTGACTGCTTGCTTGTCTATGTGTCTGAGTTTGTCTGTGTGCGTTTTTTTGTC
>NC_059219.1:29737175-29786659 GCF_020615455.1 Coregonus clupeaformis | reverse complement strand
CCGACAAAAAAAATTAATCGAAGCAACATGGTCTAGGAAAAGGCGCCAATTCAACAGCGCCATGGTGTGTTTCAGAACCGCAGACAGTGCACCACTGGTCCTCTGTAGCTCAATTGGTAGAGCATGGCGCTTGTAACGCCAGGGTAGTGGTTTCGATCCCCGGGACCACCCATACGTAAAAATGTATGCACACATGACTGTAAGTCGCTTTGGATAAAAGCGTCTGCTAAATGGCATATTATTATATTATTACTATCCAAGGCGGGAGAAAGCGCATTTGTTATAAAATATAATTTTTATTTGCGTTGCACCATTGTTCGTACATAATATAACCATGTACAATTTCAGTAGCACATGTCTTAGTCTGATGGACTTTATGGACTGATGGATGGAATTTCTTTACATAGACAGGTATTTCCATCAATTAATAGGCTAAAAAGCATTATATTGCCAGGACAATTGGCCGGCGCCAATTTTATTCATCAGCTTTCTCATTTACTTACTTCAGTCAGCTATTACCGGGCTAATGGAAACCCTGGCCACAACCCACTGGTAGCAGAAATCCCCAACCTTGGGTAAGGCCAGGCACATATCCCTACACTGACCTAACCACCTGAGGGAGAATGGTGTAATTGCAGACCGCAATTAGGGGCGTTTTCTGATATCAAGTTACACCCATTGATGCTCGCCATTGGTCCGTGGCCGTTTCTTTCTCGTCGGGGACAACAGTGGTTGACTACTGTAGCTAAGCCTAACCCTTTTCCTAACCTTAACCTCAGTCTCCTAACCTGCCATGCTAATACACCTAACCTGCCACGCTAATTCACCTAACCTGCCATAATAATAATAATAATAATAATAATAAGCCATTTAGCAGACGCTTTTATCTAAAGCGACTTACAGTCATGCGTGCATACATTTTTGTGTATGGGTGGTCCCGGGGATCGAACCCACTACCTTGGCGTTACAAGCGCCGTGCTCTACCAGCAGAGCTACAGAGGACCACAACCATGTTAGTTATACTAACCTGCTTTGTAAACAAATCTGTGATGAGAAACCATCAGTCTCCGGAACTGACCAACGGCAGGTATCAATTGGCGTTTCCTGATATCAGGGAACACCCATATCAAGAAACACCCCGAATTGCAGTCTGCAATTACACCATATTCACCTGAAGGGTTTCCGGTTTTATCCCTCCACTGACCTAAACACCTGAGGAGTTTCATGCTGTCATTCTAGTACCCTGCCTCTAAATCAGACAACCAATTCACACATATTCACTGCATAATTAGCCTAGTGATTCACCCTTTTTGGTCAATCACACTCCAATTATCTTTCCTCACTGATTTCTCGCCCTGCGCTGGCTGATTCAAGAGGTTCTTGGAACAGCAGGAGATCTTGACTCCTGCTGCTACCAATTAAAGCCGTGGAGATACATAGATCCTTCTCATTAGAACACACCACTTGAAAACGGTGCATTCCGGTAACTTCCCGCGTAATGGAGATTCAGCGACCGCCGTTACACATTCTTTTGAATTCACTTTCGACCCATTTTAGCTGGGTTTTAAAAGGTGTGGTTGGGCCTTGTGGTTTGGAGTTCACCCTGCCATCTAGTGTTGAGCGATTCAAGCTTTTTGAGGTCGGTTCGGTTTGATTATTAAAAAATAAATCGCGTTTTTCGATTTAAGGATTTTTCTTGCCATTAAACGCACTATGCATTATGTGGGTTGAATGCTGTAACACAAAATAAAACAATTAATAAAAAAGTCCCAAGATGGTGGTGACTGCACAATACTGCTTATTACGGCTCGGAGAGATATGGCCAAAATTGTTTATCACAAGAGATAAAAATATCTATGACGTACTTGACAGTACTTTAAGTTCTAATAAAAACATTTCTAAATATACTTCACGAGGAGTTCGTTACCCTAGGGTGGCAACACATACATAAGTGATTTCAAACGGGGCTTTCTCCATTCTGTTTGTTTTAAACTGTTCAATCCAACCCGGCTCCCTCAAAAAACGAAATCAGCATTTTCATCAATTCCTCACTGTGCCACGTAGGGCTGCATGATATGGGCAAAATATCTAGGCCTAGTTTATTGGCGTACTGTTGGAATCATGGAAATAGAATGTAATTTTTAAATTTTATTTTATATGTCACCTTTATTTAACCAGATAAGCCAGTTGAGAACAAGTTCTCATTTACAACTGCGACCTGGCCAAGATAAAGCAAAGCAGTGTGATAAAAACAACAGAGTTACATATGGGGTAAAACAAAACATAAAGTAAAAAATACAACAGAAAATATATATACAGTGTGTGCAAATGTAGCAAGTTATGGAGGTAAGGCAATAAATAGGCCATAGTGCAAAATAATTACAATTAGTATTAACACTGGAATGATAGATGTGCAAGAGATGATGTGCAAATAGAGATACTGGGGTGCAAATGAGCAAAATAAATAACAATATGGGGATGAGGTAGTTGGGTGGGCTAATTTCAGATGGGCTGTGTACAGGTGCAGTGATCGGTAAGCTGCTCTGACAACTGACGCTTAAAGTTAGTGAGGGAGATAAGAGTCTCCAGCGTCAGAGATTTTTGCAGTTCGTTCCAGTCATTGGCAGCAGAGAACTGGTAGGAATGGCGGCCAAAGGAGGTGTTGGCTTTGGGGATGACCAGTGAGATATACCTGCTGGAGCACAATAATTCAAATTATTGTAATTCAATAGTTGGAATATAGTGGGCAGCACCTTGAATACATTGTTGTTTGACATGACAACAAATTAATAAGACAGGGAGGAATTATTGTGTAAGGGTCGGAACCAAAAGTGTTGGTCAGCGATTCCCAGGGGACCCTATACGTTGTTACGTTCCTCTTCTTTATATAGCTGGCTAGCTAACATTCATGCTTCGCCTATTCCCCTGATTTAGTAGATACCATTACACAAACATGCAGATCTAGGTCTACACCAGCACTGGTATCAGGCTGTATTAGCCACCTAGGTTTGCTCTGACTCCATTTAGCTAGCCCGCTAACTAGCAATTAGCGGCTAACACATTTTATTTTATTAACAATGTGCTAAGGAAAGACAAACTAGCTGTTTGCAGAAAGTAAGATACAAACTAATAGTGTAATTATAGAAGGCTTTGAAAGCAGCATACTTGTTACCAACATCTTGTTGCGTCTGACCATGCAGACTGCAGAGTGAACGGCAAGTGAAGTGCTCGTGACTTCGTGGTCGAGCAACACCAAGAACTGCTCTCCTTGAGTGACAGGGGGCAGGGCTTGGTGTGGGAAGCGGCATGCAGGAGCGACGACTTGCAAGTAGCAAACAGAGTAAACTATAAAAACTGACATTACGCATCACATTCACATTTAACAAACCAAACATTGAAATACTGTTATAGAAGGTGAAGTAAAAACCCAAACCGGTCTATGCATCAATACCGGTATATAGTCAAATATGGTATCCCGCCCAGCCCTACTGCTTATTACTTATGAAATCATTTATTCACATTACTTAAATAAAAAAATGTAAGTTCTCTATATTACATTTGTTTTATTCGATGACTTATTTCATTCCAAGTCCTCATCTCTATAGAGCTGCTGCCTATGCTCCCTGACAAAATCTCTATTTTTAGTAGTTTTTCAAAGTAAATAAAGCCTACTTTTATTACCGCCGAATACCAACTATCACATAGATCATGTATTTTCAGGCAAAGATACCTCGAAGCAACTGCTCTATCCCTCTCGATCCGTGTTCTTCTTGTCTCTTCTCTGTGTCTGCCCAACAGATGGTCCGTGCTGTAGACTGGACAAGTAGGCTCGCAATGGACTATGGTCTTTGTAGGTCATGACCATGTTTTCTGCGCTAAACTATGTAGAATATTGGCCTGTTGGAAACTACAACTCCCTACTACATCACACAGTTCGGGCTTGATCTGACTTCTCTGGAGGAACTGTGCATTGAGCTCACAGAAAAAAAAACTATCAAAATGGAATTCAAATAATTAAACAGATGGTCAATTAATTATTTATAGCCCAAAAAATTTACAGAAATGTTGGTTAAATCGCTCAGCACTACTGCCATCGGATGGCTGTCGGTTTGAAACCAAAGGGCTTGGCGGAAAAGGCTGCCATTGCCTTTCCGGCTCTGTAGGCCTCATTATGGGACAGTGTTGTGGGGTAAAATGGTGCTGCTATGTGCTCCTACCACCCACATCAGGGCCCAGAGCCGCCCAAGACCAAAGCACTCCATTAGTCATCCATATCAGACAAGGCCCTTCACATTTCTCCTTCATTCCTCATTGCATTGTGTGAAACAAAAGAGAGCCCTTGTCTTCAACAACAGCCTAGCCCTGATATATGGAGAGAATGGGACAATAAGGTAGACTCCACTGTATGAAAACAATCGACAAACACCACTGTCTGAAAACGATTAAACTGAACGTTCGACAGCTTTTGTAATTATTTTTAATAAACTAATTTGCCTTAGGGGTGAGAGGGAAGTCTGAAGGACAGAACTTCCAGGTAATACCTACAAGAAAGCTCTTGGAATTACAACAAACAATTGCAGCTGATGAAACACCATAAAAAAGGCAACATTACAGTCGGTCAATAAGCTTGGTAGCATAGTATGATACTTCTGCTCTAACTTGGGCAGCAGGACTGCACAGTGTGCGATAACGCTCATGCCAGGCTCCTGTAATATAATACAGAGAAGTAAAACAGGTCACAGCACAATGGGTGCAAGTGAGCTCCTTCAGCTCTCCTTAGCCTGTTTAAAATGTCGACTGATAATACTGATAATACCTCCCTCCTCGCCGGCCCGGTTTCTGTTCCCTTCAAAAACAGCCTTCTTACCTCAATAAGCACAATGAAAGAAAAGACTGGAAAGCAACTGGAGTAATGACTGATGCCGGTGGACACCCCGATTTCTCTATATTGATTACATCACCAGGAACTCGTGCGAGGTTGTTGGGGCCATCTGATAGGTGGTTGCGCCCATCAACATGTAATCATGCACCTTGGAGAAGCACGGGCCATTGAAAACGGTGACCCCTGACAAGTTTAGGCCGGTCAACTCCATAAAAAGTAGCTATTAGGATTTAGTTGATTAACATTGCATTCCATAGTCTAAGACGATTGAATATAAAGGGTTAATTGATGACCTAACTAACCTGACTAGTGATTTACAACAAATTGATGTGTCTAGACAGGACGGGGTAATGGATGTTCTCCAAATGAAACCTCAGGGAATAGCCTTGTAACGCTTGGCGACGCAAAATAAACACTTGTTACATTTCAAAACTGACCATTGATTCTTGATGTGCCTGTGAGTTATTGCCTCCAATTGAGAAAAATGAGTTTGCTCAAGGTGAATTGCCTGGCTAGCCATCCACATTGCTCTGGCCAAACTGACGTTTCTTCTCTACGATGAATGTATACGATCATGTATGTAGCGATCAGAGCAGCAGAATTTAATTCAGGTTGAGTCGTTAGACAACAATGTGAAAGGGCTGGTACATAATGGGGTTATCCAAATGCAGTAAAGTGTGTGTGGGGGGGGACCAGCCATTCCTTAAAGGTCCATAACAGCCCCCAGCTGGACCCTCACCACGCCAGCCATGACACCTCTCTGGCCCAGCAGCTGTACTTACTCTGCTATGTCCATGTATCCACAGGAGGCTGCGGCGTGGAGGGGGATCCAGCCCTCATTGTCGGGCTGGTTGATGGCAGCCCCATGCTCCACCAGGAACGTCACCATGTCCACGTTGTCATCTATGCACGCCTGAAGGAGGGAGAGAGAAATAGAAATTGTTGGTGAATGTTGGCGGGGGTAGCATGCCCAAAATGCCAGGACATAGCCGAGGTGTTTGGAATACCTCCGTGCGTACTATTGCTATTGAGATGGATGTTTTGGGTTTTCTCCGACAGCTCATATGCAAAAAATATGTACACTGACTTTTCAGACTTCCTCTTTTAGGCTGTCCCATTCAAAGGCTGCATCTATAGATTTGTGCCGCTCTCGACAACATGACTGATATTTCATTCCAGTGAAATGTGGTTAGACAGAAAAGACCATTGAGCTACCCAAAACGCACTCGCCATTATACCCTCGACTCAGTAGTATTTAGTCCTCTGGAATAGGCTAATCCTATGCATACTAAGAACAAGAAACCGGTAAGTCAGAAATTCAAAAAGGAGCTTTCTTACCCTTCAAATACTCATGCCAGGACTTGAGAGGCAAGGAGCACAAACATGAGAAGGGAAAAACATTAGGCCTAAGCGACGACACTACAAAATGGCTGTATAGACTAATCTGCTAATTTTAGGTTACATCCAAAGAGAAACCATAACAGTACAATAAATGAAATGTGGGAGTGAGCCAGCAACTGTGTGCGCATGCTAGCTGGGGGCTTTCCCTGCCTAGAGGCTGAGAGGTAAAAGAGATGACAAAGGCCAACTATCTGTAGTAGAGAGAGAGAGAGAGAGAGAGTTGAGACACTCTGTTCAGAGGACTAGGGGCTGCTGGTCCAGCGCCGCAGTGACCTCAATGACGATCTAGGGGTTAAAATGTCACCCGCTTCAAAGCCAGACAGATAACAAGGTGACTGTCAACAAAGAAACAAGGCCTGGCTGGGCAAAACATTGTACACAGGAATGACAGGATTAAAGCTGGACCAAATTAGTGAAACACTTGACGGCAACAGTTTCAGATCTCATTTATTACAGTAAGTGGCAGGGATTTCACAAATTGGGAATGCCCGAAAGGCCCCCCTACCCTCACTCGACTAAAAGGCCCCCCTACCCTCACTCGACTAAAACGCCCCCCTACTCTCATGCTACTGAATATCTCCAGTCACGACAGCACCAACTCTTTCCACCGCAACATTTTGAAGCCATCCCCCCCAAAAAAGAACGTGGACATGATTCGCAAAATGCATGGTATTCTGAAAATGGACACCATTATATATTTCAATGCTATGTTGATATGGCAACAATCCTGTTGGTATTACTACTGCTAAATGTCATTCTGGGATCCCTTTTCAGACCCAGGACTTGGGACTTCAAATCCCTGCTTTGCGTCCCAAAACCTTGATCTCTTGATAACGTTCAGACCGTGGCTTCCCCTTTTCTAAAAGCTGCCTGTAAAGTCTCCAACTCTCTCTGCGAGCTGCTATGACGGTAAAAGCGGCGAGGGGGGGGTGGACACACACCGGACTCACGTCTGGGGCACACCTCTATCTGGCTGGAATCCTTGTCCAAATTTGGGCTGTTTACAAGCGTCGTACATGGCCAGGGCTGGAGAGGAGTCTGCATGGGCCTCGCCGCTCCTATCTGGGACTGTGTGTGTGTGTGTGTGTGTGTGTGTGTTACTATCCTCATGGGTACCTGAAATCCCCCAAAGTCCCTGCAAGGATACTAAAACAAGGAAAATTCTCCCTCATGGGGACATTTCCCACATCCCCACGTGTGTGTGTGTGTGTGTGTAATGGGAGGGGGTAGGATATAAGCTATTCAGCCAGCTGCTTGGAAGAGTGCATCCAGGTGCGTATCCACCTTTCACTCACTGGCTGGCTGGGCTCGTCTGACTTTGCTGCAGGGCGGACAGAGAGACAGACGGCGCTCCACACAGCTGCTCACAACCAAACTCTGGCTGAGTGACAAGATGACGCTAGGCCTGTCTGTCAAGAGTTCAGTCACCCCTCGGTGTCACCATCCCTTAGATACACACAAGATCATTATTGAAAAGAGTTTCTGCTAAATGCAGAAACCAAAATAATGTAGCTAAATGTAGATGGTATACAAACAGCTAGACTGGTGTTTTTCCCAATTCTGCACCGTCTGAAGTCTCATACCTGCAGGTGACTGATACTATAGGAAACTAAGGTAGTAGCAATCTAGGTCAGTTGATTTGTGTCCACCATTTCCCCCTCAGTCTTGTCTCTCTCTCTGACCGCTACCATGCCCCTTAAGGAGAACTCACTGCCAGTTCCTGTTACTCCCCCTCCTGAGCCTCCTCTTCACTGCTTCATCCCCTACAGAGGCCCAGCCCACCGGCTACAGGAGCCCAACAATGGTAATCCCTTAACGGCTGTAATTGTTTGTAGCTGACAGGTGCCAGAGTTACTGCCCACATCACAGGGACAAGTAGCATGGCAGCCAGGGGGACAGGATGTGGAAGAGGAGGAAAGAAGACAGCGAGTGTCATCCTTTGCTAACAGTCCTTTGGCAGAGCTTAAGGGTTGTGGGGAAACTGGCATACCTGGCTGCCCCACTCTGTCACAGCCACACATTGGCATCTCTCAGCGGCCTGCGAGAGACACCCACTGACGCAGGAGGGACACTACCACTGTTTAAAGTCAAGGACGGGGGGGGGAACGATGCATTCCTTGACCAATATAGGAGCCGCTGAGAAATGCAACGGGAGCAATACCGGGAATCAAATCAAATCAAATCAAATTTTATTGGTCACATGCGCCGAATACAACAGGTGCAGACATTACAGTGAAATGCTTACTTACAGCCCTTAACCAACAGTGCATTTATTTTAAACAAAAAAGTAAGAATAAAACAACAACAAAAAAGTGTTGAGAAAAAAAGAGCAGAAGTAAAAAATAAAGTGACAGTAGGGAGGCTATATATACAATAGAATAAAGTGACAGTAGGGAGGCTATATATACAGGGGGTACCGTTGCATAGTCAATGTGCGGGGGGCACCCGGCTAGTTGAGGTAATATGTACATGTGGGTAGAGTTAAAGTGACTATGCATAAATACTTAACAGAGTAGCAGCAGCGTAAAAGGGATGGGGTGGGGGGGCAGTGCAAATAGTCCGGGTAGCCATGATTAGCTGTTCAGGAGTCTTATGGCTTGGGGGTAGAAGCTGTTGAGAAGTCTTTTGGACCTAGACTTGGCACTCCGGTACCGCTTGCCGTGCGGTAGCAGAGAGAACAGTCTATGACTAGGGTGACTGGAGTCTTTGACAATTTTGAGGGCCTTCCTCTGACACCGCCTGGTATAGAGGTCCTGGATGGCAGGGAGCTTTGCCCCAGTGATGTACTGGGCCGTACGCACTACCCTCTGTAGTGCCTTGCGGTCAGAGGCCAAGCAGTTGCCATACCAGGCGGTGATGCAACCAGTCAGGATGCTCTCGATGGTGCAGCTGTAGAATTTTTGAGGATCTGAGGACCCATGCCAAATCTTTTTAGTCTCCTGAGGGGGAATAGGCTTTGTCGTGCCCTCTTCACGACTGTCTTGGTGTGTTTGGACCATGATAGTTCGTTGGTGATGTGGACACCAAGGAACTTGAAGCTCTCAACCTGTTCCACTACAGCCCCGTCGATGAGAATGGGGGGCGTGCTCAGTCCTCTTTTTTTTCCTGTAGTCCACAATCATCTCCTTTGTCTTGGTCACGTTGAGGGAGAGGTTGTTGTCCTGGCACCACACGGCCAGATCTCTGACCTCCTCCCTATAGGCTGTCTCATCGTTGTCGGTGATCAGGCCTACCACTGTTGTGTCGTCGGCAAACTTAATGATGGTGTTGGAGTCGTGCCTGGCCATGCAGTCATGGGTGAACAGAGAGTACAGGAGGGGACTGAGCACGCACCCCTGAGGGGGCCCCCGTGTTGAGGATCAGTGTGGCAGATGTGTTGTTACCTACCCTTACCACCTGGGGGCGGCCCGTCAGGAAGTCCAGGATCCAGTTGCAGAGGGAGGTGTTTAGTCCCAGGATCCTTAGCTTAGTGATGAGCTTTGAGGGCACTATGGTGTTGAATGCTGAGCTGTAGTCAATGAATAGCATTCTCACGTAGGTGTTCCTCTTGTCCAGGTGGGAAAGGGCAGTGTGGAGTGCGATAGAGATTGCATCATCTGTGGATCTGTTGGGGCGGTATGCAAATTGGAGTGGGTCTAGGGTTTCTGGGATTATGCTGTTGATGTGAGCCATGACCAGTCTTTCAAAGCACTTCATGGCTACAGACGTCAGTGCCACGGGTCGGTAGTCATTTAGGCAGGTTATCTTAGAGTTCTTGGGCACGGGGACTATGGTGGTCTGCTTGAAACATGTTGGTATTACAGACTCAGTCAGGGACATGTTGAAAATGTCAGTGAAGACACTTGCCAGTTGGTCAGCACATGCTCGGAGTACACGTCCTGGTAATCCGTCTGGCCCTGCGGCCTTGTGAATGTTGACCTGCTTAAAAGTCTTACTCACATCGGCTACGGAGAGCGTGATCACATAGTCGTCCCGGAACAGCTGGTGCTCTCATGCATGCTTCAGTGTTGCTTGCCTCGAAGCGAGCATAGAAGTGGTTTAGCTCGTCTGGTAGGCTTGTGTCACTGGGCAGCTCGCGGCTGTGCTTCCCTTTGTAGTCTGTAATAGTTTTCAAGCCCTGCCACATCCGACGAGCGTCAGAGCCAGTGTAGTATGATTCAATCTTAGACCTGTATTGACTCTTTGCCTGTTTGATGGTTCGTCGGAGGTCATAGCGGGATTTCTTATAAGCGTCCGGGTTAGAGTCCCGTTCCTTGAAAGCGGCAGCTCTACCCTTTAGCTCAGTGCGGATGTTTCCTGTAATCCATGGCTTCTGGTTGGGGTATGTACGTACGGTCACTGTGGGGACGACATCATCGATGCACTTATTGATGAAGCCAGTGACTGATGTGGTGTACTCCTCAATGCTGTCTGAAGAATCCCTGAACATGTTCCAGTCTGTGCTAGCAAAACAGTCCTGTAGCTTAGCATCTGCGTCATCTGACCACTTTTTTATTAGCCGAGTCACTGGTGCTTCCTGCTTCAGTTTTTGCTTATAAGCAGGAATCAGGAGGATAGAGTTATGGTCAGATTTGCCAAATGGAGGGCGAGGGAGAGCTTTGTATGCGTCTCTGTGTGTGGAGTAAAGGTGGTCTAGAGTTTTTTCCCCTCTGGTTGCACATTTAACATGCTGGTAGAAATGAGGTAGAACGGATTTAAGTTTCCCTGCATTAAAGTCCCCTGCTACTAGGAGCGCTGCATCTGGATGAGCGTTTTCCTGTTGATTAATGGCCTTGTACAACTCATTCAGTGCAATCTTAATGCCAGCATTGGTTTGTGGTGGTAAATAGACAGCTATGAAAAGTATAGATGAAAACTCTCTTGGTAAATAGTGTGGTCTACAGCTTATCATAAGATACTCTACCTCAGGCGAGCAAAACCTTGAGACTTCCTTAGTATTTGATTTTGTGCACCAGCTGTTGTTTACAAAAATACAGAGACCGCCACCCCTCGTCTTACCCGAGTCTGCCGTTCTGTCCTGCCGATGTAGCGTATAGCCTGCTAGCTGAATGTTGTCATTGTTGTCATTCAGCCACGACTCCGTGAAACATAAGATATTACAGTTTTTAATGTCCCGTTGGTAGGATAACCGTAATCTTAAATCGTCCATTTTATTATCCAAAGCTTGAACGTTGGCTAATAGGATTGATGGGAGAGGCAGTTTACTCGTTCGCCGTCGGATCTTTACAAGGCACCCCGACCTACGTCCACGGTATCTCCGTCTCTTCCTCACGCGAATGACGGGGATCTGGGCCTTGTCTGGAGTCTGTAGAATATCCTTCGCGAACGCCTCGTTGAAGAAAAAGTGTTCGTCCAACGCGAGGTGAGTAATCGCTGTCCTGATATCCAGAAGCTCTCTTTGGTTATAAGAGACGATGGCATAAACATTATGTACAAAATAAATTACAAATAACGCGGAAAAACACACATAATAGTACAATTGGTTAGAGGGCTGTAAAACGGCAGCCATCTTCTTCCGGCGCTGTTCCCCAGTTGAACCATCTTTTTACTGACGGGAGATTTCAGCAGCGTTTCGGTGGTTAAAGCCAAACAAGGCAGACAAAGCCATCTTTATTTGATGGCTAAACACACTATAGGGAGAGAGAGAGGGAGCATATCTGACTATTAATGCAGGCAATAATAGGAGACATTGTGAGTAAAGCCCACCTCACACCGCCACTGACCCCTGACAGACAGGCCTGTTCTGCACTCACAGCCCACACAAACAATCCTAGGAGAAACTTTTTTCAGCGGTGGTGTCAAGGGTAGGTGGGGGGAATACATACCCTTTTTCTTTTTATTACTTACTTTTTTTGCAGCGGTGGAAACGATTTGAATATAGGGGAAACACTGTAGACACTGCACAGGCAACATACACGTAGCCATTCAAACCTGTTTGGCCAGTGGTCTAGCTAGAGAGCAGGCCTTGTCACACAGGTAGCAGTCTGCACAACACAGCAGACAGGGAGAGGGGGGGGGGGCGAGGGAGGGCAATGCTGTGTCTTGAAATCGCAAAATAAATACAAAAACTCATGTAGCATCATCTTAAAATGTTTGACTAAAAGCCATCATGACTCACAGTTCAATCCAGCGTTACCCAACGACACGGAGCGATGTTGGACAGCACAACCCTCTTCAGTATTATTAACACGACATAACATGAAGACACCAGCTGAGTATAGCAGCGGGGGCTACTTCTCCATTTCCCTTCCAGCAGGTTCTTAACCCAATGAGTCCCACTAACACAGGCACGTTTTGGACTTCAAACCGCTTTGAAATATTTCCGGCCTGTACCATTGGATTAGTCTACTTCTTCTGCATCCGTAGATACCAACCATTAGTCTGTGTGATTAACTGTGTTTATGAGACAAGGGAGGTCCCGAAAGGGCCTGGGGCCGGGTCCGAATGGTTTGCATTACAAACTATAAAATAAAAACGCTACACAAGTTGTTAGGAGAGTTTCTTCTACATAGATTATGGGAAATCCCAGCACATAGTGTCTTTAATACTGTAATAAACTCAGTCACAGTTGCTGTCAAACTGTTGTCACTGACTAGTTGGACATTTCCTACTGAGGAAACATTTCTTTACTTACAGAATTGATTTAATTCATTTCTCTGGTTTGTGCTTACGCTGACCTCATTTTTTTATTGACATTTGTCAATAAAACTCATGAATGCAACAGTTTGTTAAATTGTTTTAAATGGTAAAACACTTCATCATGAGGCTAAATATAAGGGCTGGATCCTTCTCCCCAGCCATCCCTGCAGAGGACAACTCCAAAGTCAGGCCTGGAACGCTGTACGCTCCGGGTAAAATATCATCCCATCCCGGCAAACTGCACCTTAGCATGCTCCCCTTGGCCCAGGGGGAATTTCTATATGGCAGTGTGACTTTCATTAGCGCTTAGCGCAATGTTGAGACAGCAGGGTTGGCTGGTGGCCACACAGAGAGAGAGAGGGGGAAACACAGCCGCCGCTATTTCCGCTGGATATCACTGCACTGGAGCAGGTGCTTTAGCCATATAGCATAGCATCCACTAAAGCTAGCCTGCCAGGAAAGGGGCTGAGGGCAAGGTGGCCTTTCTTGGAATGCCTTTCTCTAATGGAGGAAGAGAGGGGTTCTGGGAAGTAAACACTTACAGAGCTTTAGTAAATGAATCCATGATGCACAGTAGGACAGGACCCCCCACTTCACTGGTCAAGAGTTAAAAAGATGCACTATGCAGAAATCGCTATGCCATTTCCTGGATGCTAAAATGCTAATAGGTCGCCTAGTTTCAGTTTGCGACAAAACAAGCAAGTAGTGGACAAACATTGTGCCATCTAAACCGCTGTGAAATATATTTTCAGCTGTTTGAAGCATAGAAATAGCACACATCTACCGCTTCTTAGACTTGCTTTCAATGAGAATGACTGATCTATAAAACTCACATTTCTATGTGAATTTGGTCAGGTTGCCCAAAAATTTACAGCGTACGTGCCTCTCCCTCTGAAAACAACAGCCTGTTTATCCACTAAACGGTTCGACCAGGGAGAATAGCAAAGTAGCTGTCATCTCATGACGTTCACCTCCACCCCAAGCCAGGTAGTGATGCTCTTTCTGCGTTACTGACTGACTAGCAAGAGATCCTAGCTGATTATGTTCAATTAAGTTCAAGTAAATCGAGATGTAATCATCCTTACCAGTTGCAATATCGTTTTTTGCATTTCTATAAAGATACATAGCTCCGTAACATTCTTATGAATCTCTATATTTGAAATAAAAAGAGGCGGCGGCTACTGTAATATCATATCATAGTTGATCAATTCCTACGAGGCCTGCTTGTGTTTAGAGTTTGAAACAGCGTGGGAATTAACCTCATGTTTAACTCGTCTGCACTCAATCTCAGTGCTGCTAAGTGACAGAACACTTAGCATCTTATTTTCACCGGAGGGAACTTTCAACACTAACACTACAACACAGAACTGTTCTAACCGATACTCTTTTCAAAACACTGAAAAATACTCCTAAATCAAACGTGTGTGTGTTTATTGGAGGTGTGTACACGTGATTACCCATTCCCATCAGTGGAACGTCAGCCGGCATGTGTCAGGAAGTGGCTATGAGTGCACACTTCATGAAAGAGCACTGAGGGTGGGAGGTAGAGGCTGTCTCCTGCAGTCAGAGAGCAGAGCCTAAGCTCCCCGGTGAAACCTGATCCATACAAACACACAGGGCTCACACTGTAAACCACAATGTTAGCACAGCCAACTGGCTCCAACTCATGGCCCTGTTAGGTAGCTGTCCATGTGTTGACTGCAGGAAGTCATATCAGCGTGCATCAGTGAGCGAATGCTCTGTATCGGTCCTGGCATTGTCAATCGTGGTTTAAATGGTGAAAACAGTTGGGAACTAACCAGCGGAATGTTTATACGTTTCACATGACAGAACCAACCTCGTCTGCTGGAAGAAATGCGTGAAGGTAGCCTTCATGCTGGCTGTTTTCACAAGCTCAGGCTACAAGGAGCGACTGTCCCCGGGCAGTCGAGACTTTCTCCAACCACAAGGCAAGTGAAGCGGTGACCTTTGCGCCTCACACATTCTCTTTAATTTAGGGTACCCACATGGGGCTGATTACAGGGCACCATCTATAGATTAACTTAAGAAACCCACCCCGAGCAGCAGGGATAAATATGGAAACATTAAGAGCAGAAAGAATACAGTGTCCATATGCGCCAGCCTAATGCTAAAATAATACAGAGGAATTCAAGAGCCCCGGCTAGCAGGCGGAGATGGGCAAAGCCGTTCTCAGAGCACGACCACAAAAAAATGCACCAATGATGTCCGCCCCCTGAGAGAGCCCGTGCCGTTGCTGTGGCAACCAAGCCCAAAAGAGGACGAGAGTTCAGTCTTGTCGGGCCTTTGTAAGAAACATAAATAAATAGAGAAAATAGTTAAATTAAAGCACACTGGGGTTGCTCTGATAGTCCCCCGAAGGCAATGCACGGAGCAGACCTCGAAAGTACAAGATCAAAAGCTAATCTTGAGAACGGGGGAGAGAAGAGTTCTTTCTCTTTTTGGACATTGAGTTTTCGGTCACCCCACCGCTGTTCTCATGACCCGTTATGGTCAACAGATAGAAACGATTCTCTCTGCTGCTAGACCTCTCAGCAAGGTACCAGGGCTCATCTCCACAATCTCAGAGTATATTATTGGACAGGTTGAAAGCATAGGTCACCATTAACCATAATAGATTAACTTAGACCTCAATCTTCAGGATGGGGGGGACACAAAACCCCCAAAAATAACACATCTTGCTAATGGCGTGTCATCCATATCACCAGACTTGAGGCAGACGTTGCATGATTAGTCAGAAGACTTTGCTGTATGACCACAATCCATAACAGATATGCTTTTACTGTCAAGTCACAAAATGAACTTCAAAGACTTACACCTGATTCAAATGTGATTAACCATTATGCTCCAACCAAGAGAATTTACCCCAAAATATAATGCATGTAGACAATGTAGCCTAGCCTATGCATACAGGTTCTCCTATCTATTGCAATGAAGTCACACAATATGAAAACATTTCATACAACATAATGAACCTGTGACAGCTTCCAAACCCCATCTCCCACCCATAGTACAGTTCGGAAAAAGGACAGTGGGCTTTTTCCATACTTTAAAAGGCACTGTACCTCCAACTGCTACTGTGAAGAAGAATTGTGTGTGTGGGAGGAAGGGTGTTAGGGAGCTTGATTATCTCCCAGGTCATCGTGCAGAGCGCTCCATGCTAACTTTAGCAGCACTCCACATCAGTGAAAAGACACTTGAGGACCCCTCCCCCCACCCAGCCTAAAACTGCTCCTTTGGAATATGCCTAGTGCTGAATGAGAGGGGGCCAGTGTTCAGATACGCTATATATTAAAAACGGAAGCATCCGTGGCACATGCCCATATTTGAAATCCCACCTCTATGTGCCTGGTTGGTGCGTTTGTCGTAAATGCAGTGGTTTCTACTGGGCCTGGTTGCCAGTGGGAGCTAGCCCGGAAACAGGAGGCAGGAGAGTGAAACAGCAGAGGCCTAGTGTTCTCTCAGCTACAGGTAGACTACGTCTCAACCAGGGTTTCCGTTAGGAAAATGTGGCGCCTGACATTTGACAGGCAACATTTTAAAGATTTACCTGACATTTAAGAAATTGACCGGACCCATATGCATTGGGTGCGTAACCTGATTAGGGCATCCACCCACGGTGCTCAGAATGACACATTTGGAATATGGTAATTCATATTAATAGAACATGCAATTCGAGGATGCAACAATGTCCAGTCCTTCTTAACGAATTCTGATGTGCACTTTGAACATGTTAGAATAACTGTCCACATTTCCTCAGCCAACAAGACGAGTAACGAACAGCAAAAATCACTAGCCTATGTCAATCTACCATAGTAGAAAAGTTTAGGCTACGTATTCTATTGGTCAGCTTGTCATGAAAGAAATAGCCTATTCCAAAACACTCTGAAACAGTTTTAAGACGATAGATCCCAAATTCACAAAACCAGTAGGCCTAGACTACTTTTTTGTTGTTGTTAAAAAGCAACAAGTCTGATGCAACAGATCAGAACAGTTAGCAAAAAATGTGATTAACTTATTTCTTCACATTATAAGCGCAGCAATGTACACAATTCAGTAGGCTACGTGCAAATGTCTGTTCCATAATGCAATTAGCGGGAAAACACGGTTGTCAAAAATAGCTGCGACTGGGAAAAAATCATTTAACTGTTATCCAGCTCGGAATCCCAACTCGGGATCTCGGGCCTCTTTCTAGCGCTCCGACTTTCCGACCTGAAGATCACTGACATCATGATTTGACCTCGTATTTTTTCCTGAGTTCCCAGTTGTCTTGAAAGCCTAAAATATGCAGCAGCAGCTCGTGCTGTATGACAGATTTTCCGCTCAAAGGCTCTGTATGCTCTACGCATGTGATAATTCCACTAAATTATGCAAATTAACCTATAATTAAGCATGACCAGTCAAATGTATTTACATAGAATGGTATTTGCATCAATGAATAGGCTAAAAATGATTATTTCGCAATGGGATTCTCTTCTTCTCAAAGACAATTGGCCGACAAAATTGTATTGCCGGCTAACGGAAACCCTGGTCTCAACCCACCAAGCAAACGGGTCTCCAACAGGTCATACCAACCACTAGTAGCCATGGCTAGGACCCTGGGTATTTCCTGACAACGTGACTTGTACCAGTGTGGCTCAGTTGGAAGAGCATTGCACTTGCAACGCTATGGTTGTGGGTTCACCAGTACGAAAACGTATGCACTCACTACTGTAAGTCACTCTGGATAAGAGCATCTGCTAAATGACTATAATACAAACGTAACTTTACCAGGATCATATCTGGGCCCTAGCTGTAGGTTCTATTGTGGATTCCTGACCAGGAAACATCCAGGGCCCTACGTATGGGTGTTCAAATATGGCATAGGCAGTGCTGGTTTAAAAAAATAAATAATGTTTTAGCACAGGAACCGGCTCAGAACAGATGACCAAACCACAACCAAAACAAAACACTTTGTGCCATGAGTGGAGAACAGTGGTGACTGAGCAGCTGTTCAAACCCATAACGACAGAGAGGCGCCTGAGTCACTCTCCCTGTGATCGTGATCAGGGCTTTGGGTGGGATCAAAGCACCAGCACAGCCACCAAGCACTTTGAAAACATGACATAATAGAACCCAAATGATAGCATTATCTCTGTCACAATATCAACACCATAAAAACTGTTGTATTTTTTCTGCATCAACTATCACCATTCTGTCTGCTCATGTGTTTTGGATAAACCTCACTGGCTTTTGAGAAAACGAAACTGGTCATCTAATTTCAGAGCCGAGAGAGAAAAGGCACTGCAACATTTGAGTAGCCGTCAGAAAAAGCAAAACATCCATCATAGGCCTGGTTTTAAAATATCACGTGTACAACACAAATATGCCCGCTGGCTTTTTGAGTCAGCAACTAAATGTAATAACAGGAGATAGGGCATCCACAGTGGAGCCCTTGTTTTCTTTTCGGAAAAACCCAATTTACTCCCTTATAAAGCAACAGCATGGAGACAAAGCAGCTTCTCCCGGAGACCAACACTGGCCCATTTCTCTCCCTCGTTACCTTGCTTCCTTTCCGCAGCCACCTAGAGTAGCTGCAGCCAAGCCACAGTCTAGCATAGCAGTGGAGAACTTCCCAGATAAGTAATACTCCGGGGCTCAGGGCTTCGAGGAGCGACGCTCTGGCCACGCCTACTGGGCTATGTCACCGGCTCAGAGGCACGCAGCCACTTCCACAAAAGGAATTCCTTCTTACCGTGAGTGAGAAGAAAGAAAAAAAAAGAGAGCATGAGAGAAAATGAAAGAGGGAGCAAATATGTGTGTGTGGTTTAAAAGCACAAAGCTACTGCAGGAGGCCAGGGGAACGGTTGGGGGAGCGCTGCAGGGCAGCCAGCTGGGTTCCTCCACTGGATGAGCCCTGTTGGGAGCCGTAACCCGGCTACACTGAGAGAACTCTGCCTCCGTCTCCACTGCTGCCGAGGACGACCATATATGGCTCTGGGATTCCCATGGAAAAAGAAGGCCAGGATTGAAGCAGAGAGAAAAAAAGTCCAGGGAGATTGTAACTATACATTTCACTTGGGCTCATGCTCGCCAGCCAAAACAATAGCCCTGCTTGAGAGCCAAGTTTGTTTCCATGAGCTGTTACTGTCAGGGATCCAAGGAGAGAGGGCAGGCAAATGAGTGGGGGGCATGGGGGGGGACAACGAGGTCAGACGGCCACAGAAACACAAGCGTGTGTGTAGCACAATCTCCCTTAATACTGTGCATTGTGGGTTAACATACAGCCATTTGCAGAAAGTGCTGATGAAGCCTGTTGTTCATGTCATTCTCCAGGCAAGCACTGACTGAACTCCAGAGGTTAAAGGGACAGTGTGTATGCTTGTGTCTGCCCGCCAGGCATTCAACAAATCCATAGCCATTACGGTTGAAAAATATGGATCACCTCCATAGCCTTTGGAGTAAAGGCTCCAGCCGTTGTCCCCTGCCCTATCGTCAACACCTCCATATGTGATCTGAACTCAATGTCTCACATGGGACCACCACGCACATTACATTGCCTATCTTGTTAGACCTAGCTCACAAGACATGATCTCTTTCATTCCTGGTATTACCGAAAGACTGCTCTTGGGAAAGAACAACTCAAGACACAGATAAGCATCAGAGTGTGATTTCCTCAAAGAGCTAAGCCACACAGTACTAGATGAGGAAATAGTTTACACAGTTAGGAGGGTTGTCAATGTGAGAGCGGCATATAGTGCAGACTGGGCGAGGAGAGGAGCTGGGTGTGTGTTCTGTGGTGGTGGTTGTGGGGCGAATGCTGGGTAATGGTGGGAGGGGTTACAGTGATAAAAGCAAGCAATAGGAGTTAGTAGCTGAAGCTGTGCTCACTTGTGGAGCCTCGACGAGGAAATGAGAAAAATAAACAAATACTTCCTGTTCCTCTGCCTGAAAATCTCTCCAACACCCCCATCCCCCTCTACATCCTATTCCCCCCATTTAGGAAGAGGAGAAACATTCCTGTCAGTCCTCCTGCCCTCTCAAAACGGACAACGACGGCAGGGCACACCTTTAATTAGCCAATGAAAATCTACTAGAGTAGTCCTGAGCAGAGCAAAACTCTGGTGGAGACTAGGGCGTTGGGATTTCCAAAGGCACACCTAATCTCCCTGAGCCTCAGAAAATGTCAACTACATTGGAAGGATCACATGAATCTCCAGTGCGGTCTGAGGAGACTAAATCAGACCAAAATTACTGGTACACCAAGAGTTCTATACATTTTGTAAATGTATGCTAAACGGCTCATTGCTTGTGAAAGAGGTCACTTATCTGGGTTAAAAAGGCTACACTTCTTGATTGACGTTGCTGTGCTTCCGACTGTAGCCTACTTTCTCCAGACCGGCACATGTACAGTAGGGCAGTCTGCTTATTTTTGGTTCATTTCATTATTAATTTGGCAGGCTATCAACATCTGGGATAAAAGCTCAATTAGACTTTCTGACTGGACAATATTCACGCTCTACAAAATATGTAAAATCAAGTCTACAATATTAGGAAATGAACTGTGAAAAATATTTGAACCAAAATGTCCATTCGGATTTCAAAAAGGCACCAGAGTGAAAATAAGAGTACATTTTACTTATAGTATATTCCTGTTCTGAATAGTTTTCTACTCTGTTGGTCTGTTCAGCGGTGTTAATGGCACCACTAAATTACTGTACCTGGGGATCGTAAATAAAATCAGTGGTTTTGAATGATGTCCAATGCCTGCAGCCATCAAAACTCACAAGCCAAGCACTCTGACACCCAGCTCTATTCACTGACACTGCTTTTCCTCTGCAGTCAAATACAAAACACACGCACAGTACACACACACAAGCACAGCACACACGCACAGTACAGCACATAATTAAAAGGCCCTGCCTGCACAACTGCACGCAGCAATTTCACTGGCACACAGTCTGGTGGTAGTTCAGTACAAAACTAGATCAATCACAGGCTGAGGGGAAGAGGCAGACTGGTTAGCCTGTACAAATGTAGCTGAAGAGTTTGTTGTGTACTGGGTTGACTATAGGCAAGGCAAGGAGCCCATTTTGAAACCACATAGGGGTGTGAAGGCTGTCATGTCTACTAAATTGTAGGTCCTTCACTCACATATTCTAGGGTGGCCTAGGCCTACATCTTATGGTCCTTCACCATGGCTATAATAAGGACTTTACCTCAGGGATATGCCTTTTCAAAATGCAGATCAAAGAATGTTTTAAACAATTTCACCTGCGTTGTATATTGCTTACAATAAAAGGCCATCGTATTTCTAATGTTTATCATAGAAAGAATGTAGCCTGCTACATTTCCTAATGATTTGCTTGAAGTTAATCTTGCATTTTATCAGAGGAAAGTATCTACACATCAGTTAGAGCGTTGTCTGCTGATAGATGACAATTCACAAACAGGCATTTTGAGTCACAATATTAGTCTGATGCTGAGCAGAAATTACAATAAGAACATTTCAGATCTGCGTTTACAAAACGCAGCAAGATATTTAATATGCGTTCTCCTTCTTGCATTAAAAACGCAGAATTCTGCGTTAATGCGACTCCTGTACCTGTCAGTACAGTTTTTGGTCCACCAATTTCACTGGCTGGAAAGATGAGGCCATTTTGAGATTAATGGAAAGAATGTAACCTCTCCCTCCCAGGACAACAACAAAACAGACTCTGGGCATAATTGTCCTCCTCGCTGCATAAGACAGAGGAATTCAGTCTTCAGCGTCCAGGTGTTTTCGGTTCAAAAACATCTTATAAACCCACACTCAGAGTGAGGCATGTGACTGCTACTGGAGAGCAAACAACCCTGGGATGGTTTAAAGACCAATCTAGAACAGAGGAGACTGTGCCACAGGGTGAATAAAACAGACAAGCTGCTGAAGTCATCCCACTAAAATGTTGCAGCAGCTCAATACTATGCTAAAGCCCGAGTGTGGCCGGAGATGAGTGAGTGAGTGCTCTTTGCAGGTTCTCATCCCAGTTTCTTACACAGATGTTGTCAACAGGTCTATGTGCCGGGACAATTTCTCAGCGACCCGAGGAGCCCTGACGACATAGTGGGAGATCTATAGCTTCTCACTCAGGTGAGAAATCGTTTGCATGTACAGGAAAACACAGTGATATCATCAAAACGCATGTGGGAGAGGGTGGTACACTGGTGTGGATCAATGGCAGCTTCTGGTTTCAAATCAACCGTCACTTTGCCTTTAATTTATAGCCGAGTCGCCAGCTTCACCGTCTCGTTTTGATCATGGCCGACATCCGCAGAGCACCTAGCCTATAGGTTGCTTCTGGCGGAAGGTGAAGCAGTGTGTGACAGGTCAAGTCCGTCTCCACTGCCTGGCTGTCACGTCTGTCTGAGCACATACGTGGCAAAAGAGGGTTGAGTTTACACCCCTGCTGAGGAATTCTACCTTCAACCCCAGGTGAGCCAGTTTCAACCTGCGGTGACGCTTGTCTCAAATACTTCAGACAGTCCCTACCACTAAAAGCCCTTTCAAAATGAAAGCGTCAGGAAATTGGGTGTCAATAAGTCGCAAGAAAATGTGAGTGTTTATAACTAAAAAAAAATGTATATGCAAGGGTTTGTTTTATTTGAGGTAACGTTGGCAAACTATCCAAGAAAATCTTGAGTTGAACAGACATGGAAGGTGTCTGCTTTCTAATATGTCTGACTGACATCGCGTAAGGAAGCCATGCCGACGTATCATGATAAGCAGACTACCCGACATGTTGAGAAGCAGTCGAGAGCAACGACACGAGGACTTCCTGCACTTGATTATAGGTTTTGTAGAAACACTTCAATGAAAACTTAGACGGTGCCCGCCTGACAGAGCAAGACCTACCAATTATAAACAGGTAGAATGTGCACGTTCTGTGAGCTTTTCTAATATTAGAGTTGTCACAGGCTAGAGGCGTGACGGTTGTGCTGATGATTCAGAGGCAACGTTGAACCAACATTGGGTTGGGTGACCCGTAATGCTTGAATTATAATATGTAATTAATGTCCATAAAACTGACAAGCAATCGACTGCTAAGGTTATGAAAACATCAAACTGTATTAGCCATTAACCTTTCTACAAGACAGACTGAACGCATAGACAAAGAGTAATACGATTCGGATTTTCTTAATTCCATACTATAAATAATTGAGTGACATTTTAATGTATTCTCAATTCTCATGCTGCTATTCACATTATAAAATGCATGAATCGCTGCCTTTGGGCAGGTCAACTAGAAAGCCTAAACTTCAGCTACAACAAAAGGGGTGGTCAAATTGTTATTTTTATTTATAATATTAAATGGATTGGATTTCTATAGTGCCTTTCTATTGGAGGTACTTAAAAGAGCTTTACATAGTAAGGGCTGAACTCACCTCAACCACCAATGAAATGTGGTTTTAAAAAGCCCTCCAAAAATGACCAAATGTTTAAGGCCTTAAAATTGACAAACGGTGACGAATTATCACTGTGATCGCATCACAAATATAAGGTAATCAAGCTTTACAGTACCCCCTTCGCCATAAACCCCAATGGCTACAATTAGCCTACATTTAATTCAGAGCTGCCATTTGTAATGCCACTGACCTTTGGCAGGGCTAAACAGCCTCTGTTGACAGGGCCCAACACCAGAGGCAGGGGTTTCAGACCATTCCTCAGTGGTTTCAACAAGGGAAGTGGGGCATTCCACTGTAAGCATCCCCTCCTCCACAAACCAAACAGTGCCATGTGCTGTGTTCACCCTGCGCCTGCAGACCCAGTCCACTGTCAAACAGGCCACCTCCAACTTTGGTTTAGGGTTAGGAATAGAAAAGGCAGCAAGTAGTCTGAGACAAAAACTAAGCAATTGCATTCTTTATCTTCTGGGCCTTGGTATGGAAAATAAACAGTGACTGAAAGTATTCAGTCTTGTTCGGCGTTCCTTTGATTATCTTCAAAGGTGAACCACGGCAAATGTCCCTTGTAATGAGAGGAACATGGTGCTCCCCCGTCATCAAAAGTCACACAGCTCGATTCATCCCAAGTCAACTTAATCTAGCCCTAATTGGGCAGCGCTTTCAGGTCCCGACACACACCAACTCTCACTTCGGATCAGGTGATTCGTGGTAACCAAAAACGTTCTCCGCTTCCCTCCAGGGTAAGTGAGTTTACAGCCTTGAGAACCAAAACAGAACGCTGCATGACTGGTGGAAGAAATGTTCCAGAACTTAATATTTCAGCAATAAGATCTGTGCGAATACAACACTTTACAAGGCCAGACCATCAAAATATCAAGTCAACAAGTACATTTTCCAAAATTAATCAAGAGATTGAATTCAAGCAACAACAAAAAATTCTCAGCAACTACTGAAAGTCAGAATCTGTGCTTCCTGCCATGATTCAGGGTTGGGGCTGGAGCAATTATGTAATGTGTTAATGTAACTGGTGCTGCTTTGGGTGGAACTGCAGTGAAGGCCCCATACACTGCTGTCTGCATAGGTTCCATTTCAAGATTCAGGCAGTCCATGTGATTCTAAACTGCTGCTGGCTACTCTGCTCAGTCAGTGGTTATGTAACTATGTATGTACGCAAATCTGCCGACAAGCCACTAGCAACTTGGCATGAGACGTTGCCATGGTTACATTGTTAATAGAGTTCACACACCGATAGTGAGGGCGTGGTAGGTAAACTGTTGCTAAGGTAAAAAAGTGAACAGTTGGCATTTTATCGAGCCTATCCCAATGTCGTAAAACCTTCACCATGACGTCAAAACCACAACTTACAAAAAGCTACTTAAAGCCAGTAAAAATGTAATCCTTAACAATAACTGTACCAGCTAGGCTATATACTGTAAGTACATTACCAATGATAGACAATGTGGATGACTCAAAAGAAAGGCCAGATATGGGTGAATACACCTGTTGTTTCCCTGTGCAGGCCCTGCCTTGATAGGGCACATTAGGCAGTAGTTAGCTGGTTCCTGGCATCGCCTGGGGAGAGGCTGGCAGGCAGGCAGGCCAGAAAGAGGAGAGTAGGACTGTGGGGGGGTTTAGGTGACAGCTGAGGAATGCCTGCTCTGCTCTCCCTTTGCCATGGTTTCCACCTACTGTCATGCGAGGAATGCACAGGCCAGGACGACAGGGCCGGAATGCTACCCATCCAGTGCATATCTACAAACATCTCTCCCCAGTCCTGCCCCCTCATTCACAACTCCCTGTACCTCCTCTCACCGACGGGGAGCAACTGTATGGAAAGCGTTACAATTCTGGTTTATAGTAGCACCATTATATGCATTTCCTCGCCCTTCACACATCGACTTCAAGTCAAGCGTTTACTCAGTGGTCCTAGATGGCTGCAGGGTGCGAGGGCTTGTGTGCCAGCAGAAAAGGCTTCAGCATGCTTCATATCGGCTGGTGCCTCACCAAACTCAGCTAGCCGAACGAGAGTTCTCACATACTCCCTTAAAAATAAATGTGTTTGAAAAACAAGAGAAAAAAAAAAATCGACAATAGTACCGTTTGTCCATTAAGACGCCGTAACCAAATACTCAGAATTAATCTAACTCAAGAAATGTCATTTTGACATTTTTACCAAAGAGATCTTAGTCGTGCAATTTTACATTACGATGTTTGGTGCAGTATTTCTAGTAGGTGATCTGTTCCACACAGACAAGCCCTTTCAAGCCAGACTGGCCATATATACTCCACATAAACTCCAAATGCATGCCAGTACAAAGCTAAGTGGTCCAGAGTATGTGTGGCGGTGACTCATACCCAAACGTAGAATAATCTCCTCAAACCGAGCTATACTGAGAGGAACTGGTGCAGGTGGTATTTATAACCTGGCACTCACAAGTGGCGGGAGTGCAGTGCAGTCACTGCACCCGAGGAGGAGTGAGTGACCCTCCGTGTAAAAACAGAGCATTGTTACAACAAAAGCTAGGGGTCACTGCCTTGTCACCAGGAAGGGACATGGTTCAGGGCATGTCAATGGCCTCTGATGTCATCAGCACTCGACAGCCCCCATAAACAATTGTTGCAGATAAAATAACAGCTCTACAGCTGCAACTGAAAGGAGACTTGCCACTCTACCATGTCATTTAGCCTACACTGCCTGGCAGGTCAGCGGTCACTCAGGTACCAGCATGGTAGCAGCATTAGAGTAATGTTAAAGCCACCCGTAGTCTCACTACTAAGCCAATTATTACAGTAGTGGTGAATCGTGGCACCATGTTTGACTCTATAAATAAATAGGCTAGCCAAACCGCAGGCTGATGACTACTAATCCTATACACCCAATAAAGAGGCAGGTGTTTTCGAAGAAGACTTGTTAGGGACCAATGAAAATATGAGGCTTGTTGACAATGAATGGGGGGTGGGCAGTGGAGTATTAGCTTACTAGACTTTGATTTAGTTCCATTGAAGACCAGGACTAGGGTGCATTACCACTACTGGCCTCCTGCTAATAGGAGGGGAGTCATTAACCATTCATTCTGACTACTTTCATTCTCTAAGCCAACTGGCCCTACTCCTTGAAGGCAGAGATTCCCAACGTGGATAATGATTAGCAAAGCCATCAGGGACAATTAACGTGGCAACCAAAACAAACAGAGGCAACCCAAACTGAGCCACATTAGATGGGGGTTTGCAAAAATGTCACTATTGGAATAGTATCAAGAACTGTTTTTTTTATAGCATACGTTTGTCTAGTTTTCTAACTCTGCATTGTTGGGAATGGGCTTGTAAGTAAGCATTTCACTGTAAAGTCTACACCTGTTGTTTTCGGCACGTGACCAATAAAATTAGATTTGTCGGATATCCGAAATACATGTGGCTGTTTGTTTTTTTAACATATATTTTTTACCTGAGCACTGCTGCGCGAGGGAGCTGCGGAGGTGCCGGTGAGATGGGAGTGAGTAGACTGAGGCAGAGTGACGCTACTCGGCTACAGCCAAGACTACCTAGCTTGTAGAAGCCACAATGTTATTTATCATCCCATATAACAGTGCCCATCTTGACTAGATTAGCCTAGAGAAGCTAAGCTAGCCAACTATAGCTAGCTAGGCTAATTGAGGCCACATTTTGCACTTTCTCCCCAACCCCATTCTGATAGAACTGCCTACCTGTTGGTTGCTCGTAGTAACCTACTTCTCATTTCGCTAACTTTTAATCACTTCATTTTATTCCATCTTGCATTGCAATAGTGAAGTCACTACACATTGAGCTGCTTTGATTGGCCAACACAACACCTGAATGCTACCAGTCTTTATGGGGAGAACATCAAAAAACTACATTGAAAGGTTTGTTGTATTTATTAGTGTATTTTCAAATGTCATGGTATTCTTGTATGTAACAATGTCACATGGATATTTTATTTTAGAAAATGCATTAATGAACACTCACAAGTATTCGAATACTAACGTCCGGATATTTGAATAACCGTGCACATCCCTAAACCAAATCTCTGTTAGTTTGAGCAAACCAACATCAGCCAGGCCTTCCTGAAATCCTAGGATTAGCACGCTAAACGCGAATCCCTATATCGCCTTCAACTCTTTTCCAAGACCCTGAAGCCAGGGATCACATGCTGGAACACAAACACAAAGCTGCTCCAAGTCTCTCCAGACATGGTTAGGTCTCACGCGCTGCATCGCAAATGCTTTCCTCACTCTGCTCATCCCTGGAGTGGACCCCAGTCCAAAAAAAGGCAATGTTTTCACCCAGTGAGCCTGCACAGAGCAGGGAGCTGACTAATTCCAGTTGAAAGGAAGACCAACTCAGTCACCCTAAAGAAAGGCTGATTAAGAGACATGCACTACTAGTTAGGGACTTTCTAATGTCAGATAAGACAAAATCATTTGTGTGAATTCCTCCTCATCCCCCCAAAGTCAACTAGTTATAAGGCAGCATCTATTCTAGGGATACGGCACCACTTCCACACCCTGAGATGGGCCTTGAGGGATACAGCCTTGCCCGGCAATAACATTGTTTATAAAAGATGCACACATCACACTACTTAAGAGAAAGTGCAGGTGATCTGGGTGATGAGATCATTGTAGATGTAAGGTTCAAGACAGTTTGAGCGTGCAAGACTTCTTCAATAAACCATGACTCATTCAGACTTTACTAAAATGCATTTGGGGAGAAAGACAGACCTACATTTTCTCAATTTTGCATTTAAGCCTGTGTTAAAACCTTTGATGAACAGTTAACGTGTTAGTTATTCTATGGCTACAATGACACAAAACAATCGCATGACTTAAAATGTTTATGTGTAGTAGCTGTTTAAAAAAAACAATAGCCTAAAAGCACAACACTTTCCACTGACTTAGAGGACTTCTGGCTTCCATGGGCACCCTGTTTTGTTGTCAGTATTCAGGGTAACAGGCTGGTGCTCCACCTGCCATAATGTAGGCTAAAGTGTTGACTAATAACATTAACAGCCCAAAAACCTAGGATTGGCTTATTTCAGACAGCTGAAAGCAACAGGTATTGACATATAAACCTCACATTCTCTCTGAGAGATGTGTCAGCTGTTATCCGACTTCAGAACAGTTTACTGTGCAGCAAAACCCATGTTAGTAATGCAACATTGCAATCCGAACACATCTGCAGGATATAGGCTAGCTAGCCTAATTTAGAGCCAATCGCCAATTCCAAAGTGTAACAATCTTTATAAAATGAGCTATGATTCTAATTCTGAGCATGTACCTAGTTTTAAGCTAAGAATGTTAGTTAGCTTGTTAGCTAGGCTATTTGAAAAGTAGACTGTCCTAACTACTTTGAAACACCACAAATTTTGATGATTGCCAATCCATGCAGATTGCCTATAATCAAATTGCACAGATCTATGCATAGCTATATCCTCCATATATCTGTAGCTCAATTGGTAGAGCACGGCGCTTGTAACGCCAGGGTAGTGGGTTCGATCCCCGGGACCAACCATACGTAAAAATGTATGCACACATGACTAAGTCGCTTTGGATAAAAGCGTCTGCTAAATGGCATATTATTTATTATTATATCAAAATAACTGGGCTGTGCCTACCTTACCAGAGCAGCAAAGGAAATTAGGCCAAACCCGATACATGCAATACATGCATGCATTTGGATACATGTAATGTAATCTGTAGTGTAATATATCACACTTGAAAAAACAGCTTTGAATCCAGGGAAGTCTCAAATTGCAATTACAAAATGTAGATACAAATTGCAACGTTATCAATCTGCTATTTTATTATTATTGAAATGATAGGAGTCGCTACAGAATGTCAAAAGACGTGGCTCCTGGGGCTAACGTTAGCTTGTAGTGGGCTGTTGAATGATACTGTAGCTAGCCTAAGGTAGGCTAGTTAGTTACATCTGCTATGAACCACAGATAATATTTCTTGAAAATATAAATGTGTCATGACTGTAGCTAGTTACAGTCGTCCTGCCCTTTAGACTAGAGACTGCGGCATTGCTATTGTTGCTAAACATATTTGTGATAATGCACCCCATCCTCACATCCAGGAACATATTACAGCACTTCAACCAACTAAAATATTGTTGTATGTCACAGCTTCGACGTGATCCAAACTGACATTTGGTTAACTTAATTTGAATGGAGTTTTACTGCCGACTGACTACAGTCAAGCTTATGCTTGGTAACGAACAGTGCCACACTGGCTAGCTAAACGTTCTTTCCACCATTTGCACAGGCTAGCCAACGTTAGCTATCCAACTTGCAGCACGTTAGCTAGCAACTAACAAAATATTTTACTTTTCTGTACTTTCTATTGACTCCAATACAACACAATTAGTTTTAACCTAGTCAACGACTGTAATAATTGAGTATTTGTTAAACAACAAACCAACAGTATGGAGTTAAGCTATCTTTCATAGCTTATAGGCTAGCCAGGGCAGGGCGACAGATCAGTTCCAATAATGGTTTGCCTAGCTAGCTAGCTACAGTAACTGGTTAGATGTTAGCAAGCCAACCAACGTCATTCTTCCTGACTATGGATGTTTGAATCAGTTGATGATATACAAAGACCAAATAGCTAACTATCCATATTTTCAACATTAGCTAACCTAAGAATACATTTAACATACCTAGTTAGCCCAAACAGAATAGCTACCAATCAGGTATTTTATGAGTTTATCCACCCCTTCGCTTCTGATCCAATTCAATCAACACAGCCCAACAAATGATATGGCCCTATCTCTCGTCTAAAAAAGACGGGCGTGCTAGGTAAACAGACTGAGCTTCAGTAGGAATGACTCCTTTCTCCATTACTGTGGCAGGAGGAAACGTTAGCTACTATCTTTGGCAAGACATATGGTTGTCGTACTATTGTATGGGCAGTGTCTAGGCTTATAGCTGTAAATGACAAACCTGGTGGAGGGCAGTCAGACCGTCTACATTGGCGTAGTTGATGTCAGCACCCCGGTCAATCATTCGGAGCACCTCCTCGGTATCGCCGCTTGAGCAGGCAGCCAAAAACACGGCGCCATCGTCGAACTTCACCTTCGTCTTCTTCTTTTTCAGAATAGGAGGCTCGATGTCTGTCTCCGACCCTAACCACCGTTTCAACTGTTCGTTCCTTTTTTGCTTGGCGTCCGCCATCTTCATCCCCTCCTGTCTCGGGTTTCTTATCTTTCTCCAAGAGAGGATATACTTTATAGTGCCACTATCCCACAGCGCACTGGGGCGTGGGAAGGTGGGGAGGGGGGGGGGTGCTGAGAGAGCGTCTGGATTGTTTTCCATAAGCTCGCGAGACAAAGTAACGTCACCTCAGGATCTGCAGTATAACGTCATCAGCAGATAAAGGGAAAGGAGGAGATTGTACATTCCTTGACAGAGTTGGGGAGTGTTATCATTTATTAATCATAAATAGGAGCTCTAAAACCAGCATAGTGTCGATTTTAGTCATTGTGAGTTCTATCAGGATTGCTTACCGTTTTTTTCAAGGGTTTTTATGATGACTGGTCAAACTAAGTCAAAACGTTTGAGAAAATATGTATTTTATTTCTTAGACCAGAGATAGGCTATTGATAAACATAGCTCTTTCATAATTTGAATGTTATTCATAATTATTAATAACATTCAAAGAACATCATCCGTATCCCTATGAAATTACCAGAGGAAGACAATAACAATTAAATAACATTAGCAATAGAAATAGGCAAGGGGGTTTATGTTTTACCAACAGTGATAAAACGGTGTAAAAAGGCACTATCGCCAAAAGCAGAACTTGCAGATTTTTTAAGGTAGCAAATTGAGCATTGCATGCTAAGGTCTCAGAAAACAAAAAGTGAAATCGATGTTGCAGAGCGATTATCAGCAGACAGGCAGGCCACACACTGCACAACACAGGCCAATTAAATGCATGTCTTATCAAAATGATTTCAGAGCCTTGTATTCATCAAAGCCCTAAAAAACTCAAAACCATCTCACCAATGATTAAAATAATTTTAAACTGGGCCTCTAAATGAAATGTGACCATGGTCACTTAATCAGACTTTCACTTTTCAGCTTGATTACAAAACAACCAACAGTTGAACAAATATGTATCTATTCTCTACTTAAATATCTCTGTGGTAGTTTCACTGTAGTAGCAGGATATTAGTATGTTTACTCAGTTTGTGCCCATCTGTGTCAGCTGTGCCACTCCTTCAGAGGAGCCATTATGGAGAGAGAGACTATTGTCCATGAAACATTAGCTGGCCAGTCCATGGAGATAATTACAATAGATATGAGAGAGACAAGTAGAAGCCTTTTGCCATGGTGTTTTGAAGCACTGTGGGTCGATAGGAAAACATTTAGTGACCAGTGTGCAACAACAACTTATCTATAGGAAACTATTGACTTCCTCCTTGGCCTCAAATGGCATTGGAAACCCAAGAGTGTAAGCCATGGTATAGACTACTTTGTCTCTCAGTAGTGTTTGTGTGTGTTTTGTCAGGGGAAAATACCTTCACAAGAGACATCCACTTTATTTTGTGTGTTGGATGGTTATATCAGGTATATCAGATATAGCGTCTGCTAAATGACAAAAAAAACAAACAGTGGAGGGTGCTGAGAGGAGAACGCCTCATAATAAAGGCTGGAACGGAGTAAATTGAATGGCATCAAACACATGGAAGCCATGTGTTTGATGTATTTGATACCATTCCACTAATTCCGCTACAGCCATTACCATGAGCCCGTCCTCCTCAATTAAGGTGCCACGAACCTACTGTGGTATAAACAGATGGTGATTCTCACCATTGCCACAATATTGCTGAAGCAAAGTATGTTCAGGGCCCTCGAAACACCTGGCATAGCAACTGTGGCTCTGGTAAGACAAACACAATTGTCTCAAGTGGATAAGCTTTGGCAGGACCCTAACACAAATATTCAATCTGCATTTTTTCCCCCTTTCTCCAACATGAGTTACCAATAAGGACATACATGGCTAATTACTGTAGACATCACAGGAGGCTGCTGAGGGGAGGACAGCTCATAAGAATGGCTGGAATGGAGTGAATGGAGTACCATTCCATTTATTCCTTTCCAGCCATTACTATGAACCCGTCCTCCCCAATTAAGGTGCCACCGGCCACCTGTGGTAGACCTACTCTGTGTATTTCTGTCCCATCAGCACATGTTCCTTTTCATAACAGAGACACAATGCACACCAAAGAGAAATATAAAGCACCTTTACCACAAGCCAGTACCTGTAATGATTTGATGGGAGCACTTGTAGCGCCAGGAATGTCTAGTGGACTCAAGCTCTGGGTGGTCCAGACTTAGCCCTGACTGAATGCAAGATGGACCGGCGAAGAGTGGTTTTTATTTTGGCACCACTGAGCGTTATTATTGGCAGACGCCCATGTGTACGCCGCAGGGGTGTGGTTTTGCTTCCTTGTATGCTGGTTGTGGAGCTGTTTCTAGAGGCCAGTTCCTAGGCAGTCGTCATGGAGCGTGCCACAACACTATTTAAATGGAAGTGCTGTTTACTGTCATGTTCATAATGATAGTGTTTATGGGTTTGAGGACAATAATTGTTGGTCTAATTGTCTTACTAATTCTGGTGGGTGGGAACGGCTCCTGGATCTCAAAATAGTTTATTTCCTACATGAAATCTAGAAGATCCCTGTGTATAAAACAAGTGGGGATAATAGTGATACAGATACATGTTTCTGAAGTTGGTTGCCCATTATAATCTGCTTTAGTCCATTTTCTGTAACTTTGCTTGACACGATGCTTCATTTGTCAATGGAACCTTTTAGTATCTGTCAGCAGCACCAGAGATGTTGTTGTGCGATAAACCTGCCTCTGGACTATCTGACAAAATCTGACAACCTGAGCCAAAAAGCCATCCAAGCAAAGAAATGATCCAAAACATTTACACAGCTCCACCCACATGAGTTAAACCTCAAGACAGACCGACCACTGTGAGGACAGAAGGGGAGTGACGAGAGAGAGATCTCTGTAGATCCAACCGGCTGCCACTTCTTTTCCCAAACCTGGTCCCTCCATCAGACCCAGTGGACGTCCAGTGAGGACAGACTTATATATTTTTAAAATATATATATTTGTATTTATTTATTTATTGAATATTAAAACATACAGTGCCTTGCAAAAGTATTCATCCCCCTTGGCGTTTTTCCTATTTTGTTGCATTACAACCTGTCATTTAAATGGATTTGTATTTGTATTTCATGTAATGGACATACACAAAATAGTCCAAATTGGTGAAGTGAAATAAAAAAAAGAACTTGTTTCAAAAATTTCAAAAAAAATAAATAATGGAAAAGTGGTGCGTGCATATGTATTCACCCCCTTTGCTATGAAGCCCCTAAATAAGATCTGGTGCAACCAATTACCTTCAGAAGTCACATAATCAATTAAATAACCTGTGTGAAATCTAAGTGTCAAATGATTTGTCACATGATCTCAGTCTGCTAAATTATGTAAATGTAATTGTAAATATATATATACACCTGTTCTGAAAGGCCCCAGAGTCTGCAACACCACTAAGCAAGGGGCACCACCAAGCAAGCGGCACCATGAAGACCAAGGAGCTCGCCAAACAAAATTGAGCTTTTTGGCCATCAAGGAAAACGCTACGTCTGGCGCAAACCCAACACCTCTCATCACCCCGAGAACACCATCCCCACAGTGAAGCATGGTGGTGGCAGCATCATGCTGTGGGGATGTTTTTCATCAGCAGGGACTGGGAAACTGGTCAGAATTGAAGGAATGATGGATGGCGCTAAATAAAACAGGCATGAGATGTAACAACGTTGCCCCTCAGTGCCATTCAAACATACTTTTTGTTTTGTTTTATTTTGACTTAATTCTTTTACTTTTATTTTTGACCATCATTTTATCCCCCGCCCAGCAACTCCACTCCCACTTGTCTCCAATTCCACATCCCAACCCTCAGCTTCCCTCAGCCCATCACACCTATCTCTGCTGGCCACCTCTTCAGATTTCTACGCACCATAGAATATATCTTTCAACTATGCTGTGATGTTTAACATACAATTTGAATCTATCTAATCGAATAGAATCGACAGATTACAAGTTGAAGATAAGTACTTTAAGTAAGAGTATTAGTATATTAGTAATTGATTGACCAGGTCTCTCCAGATCTCCCAACAATACTATTTCTAGGGTCAATTTTAGATTAATGTTATGCTTTTTCAGCTATTCCTGAACCTGAGACCAGAAACAGGCTACCTGAGGGCAATACCAAAACAAATGGTCTATTGATTCTGTATCCTCACAACAAAATCTGCAGAGCTGTGATGAATGTATACACCAAATATTCAACATTTTGTTGGTGGAAAGAATTCTGTACAATAAGTTTTGCTCAAAAGCACCAAGTCTTGAATCTTGCGTTGTTTTATATATCAACTCATACACCCTGTACCATGGAATCGGTACATCAAAAATCTCTTTCCAACTATTTTGCAATCTGTATGGCACAGCTGTCAACCTCCTGGTCCTCAAATGAAACTTTCCTATTTATGCTATTTTTATTCCTCCGCCAGTTTTGATCCTTTATATTGGGCAGACAGACCAGTTCCCTACCTCCTCCCACTGTCACCTGCCTCCTCAATTTTTGGGTAATGCTGTAATCAATTGGTTGTAATCTTGGATTGAGCAGACCTTTCCATACAATTCTGATAACTCCATGAAATACATACAGTTGAAGTCGGAAGTTTACACACACCTTAGCCAAATACATTTAAACTAAGTTTTTCACAATTCCTGACATTTTATCCTAGTAAAAATCCCTGTCTTAGGTCAGTTAGGATCACCACTTTATTTTAAGAATGTGAAATGTCAGAATAATAGTAGAGAGAATGATTTATTTCAGATTTTAATTATTTCATCACATTCCCAGTGGGTCAGAAGTTTACATACACTCAATTAGTATTTGGTAGCATTGCCTTTAAATTGTTTAACTTGGGTCAAACGTTTCAGGTAGCCTTCCACAAGCTTCCCACAATGAGTTGGGTGAAATTTTGGCCCATTACTCCTGACAGAGCTGGTGTAACTGAGTCAGGTTTGTAGGCCTCCTTGCTCGCACACACATTTTCAGTTCTGCCCACAAATTTTCTAGAGGATTGAGGTCAGGGCTTTGTGATGGGCACTCCAATACCTTGACTTTGTTGTCCTTACCATTTTGCCACAACTTTGGAAGTATGCTTGGGGTCATTGTCCATTTGGAAGACCCATTTGCGACCAAACTTTAACTTCCTGACTGATGTCTTGAGATTTTGCTTCAATATATCCACATAATTTTCCTTCCTCAAGATGCCATCTACAGTGGGGGAAAAAATTTTTTTTAGTCAGCCACCAATTGTGCAAGTTCTCCCACTTAAAAAGATGAGAGAGGCCTGTAATTTTCATCATAGGTACACGTCAACTATGACAGACAAAATGAGATTTTTTTTCTCCAGAAAATCACATTGTAGGATTTGTAATTAATTTATTTGCAAATTATGGTGGAAAATAAGTATTTGGTCAATAACAAAAGTTTCTCAATACTTTGTTATATACCCTTTGTTGGCAATGACACAGGTCAAACGTTTTCTGTAAGTCTTCACAAGTTTTCACACACTGTTGCTGGTATTTTGGTCCATTCCTCCATGCAGATCTCCTCTAGAGCAGTGATGTTTTGGGGCTGTCGCTGGGCAACACGGACTTTCAACTCCCTCCAAAGATTATCTATGGGGTTGAGATCTGGAGACTGGCTAGGCCACTCCAGGACCTTGAAATGCTTCTTACGAAGCCACTCCTTCGTTGCCCGGGCGGTGTGTTTGGGATCATTGTCATGCTGAAAGACCCAGCCACGTTTCATCTTCAATGCCCTTGCTGATGGAAGGAGGTTTTCACTCAAAATCTCACGATACATGGCCCCATTCATTCTTTCCTTTACACGGATCAGTCGTCCTGGTCCCTTTGCAGAAAAACAGCCCCAAAGCATGATGTTTCCACCCCCATGCTTCACAGTAGGTATGGTGTTCTTTGGATGCAACTCAGCATTCTTTGTCCTCCAAACACGACGAGTTGAGTTTTTACCAAAAAGTTCTATTTTGGTTTCATCTGACCATATGACATTCTCCCAATCCTCTTCTGGATCATCCAAATGCACTCTAGCAAACTTCAGACGGGCCTGGACATGTACTGGCTTAAGCAGGGGGACACGTCTGGCACTGCAGGATTTGAGTCCCTGGCGGCGTAGTGTGTTACTGATGGTAGGCTTTGTTACTTTGGTCCCAGCTCTCTGCAGGTCATTCACTAGGTCCCCCCGTGTGGTTCTGGGATTTTTGCTCACCCCCTTTTTCCTCCAAACATAACGTTGGTCATTATGGCCAAACAGTTCTATTTTTGTTTCATCAGACCAGAGGTCATTTCTCCAAAAAGTAAGATCTTTGTCCCCATGTGCAGTTGCAAACCGTAGTCTGGCTTTTTTATGGCGGTTTTGGAGCAGTGGCTTCTTCCTTGCTGAGCGGCCTTTCAGGTTATGTCGATATAGGACTCGTTTTACTGTGGATATAGGTACTTTTGTACCTGTTTCCTCCAGCATCTTCACAAGGTCCTTTGCTGTTGTTCTGGTATTGATTTGCACTTTTCGCACCAAAGTATGTTCATCTCTAGGAGACAGAACGCGTCTCCTTCCTGAGCGGTATGATTGCTGCGTGGTCCCATGGTGTTTATACTTGCGTACTATTGTATGTACAGATGAACGTGGTACCTTCAGGCGTGAACCAGACTTGTGGAGGTCTACAATTTTTTGAGGTCTTGGCTGATTTATTTTGATTTTCCCATGATGTCAAGCAAAGAGGCACTGAGTTTGAAGGTAGGCCTTGAAATACGTCCACAGGTACACCTCCAATTGACTCAAATGATGTCAATTAGCCTATCATAAGCTTCTAAAGCCATGACATCATTTTCTGGAATTTTCCAAGCTGTTTAAAGGCACTGTCAACTTAGTGGATGTAAACTTTTGATTCACTGGAATAGTGATACAGTGAATTATAAGTGAAATAATCTGTCTGTAAACAATTGTTGGAAAAATTATTTGTGTCATGCACAAAGTAGATGTCCTAACCGACTTGCCAGAACTATAGTTTGTTAACAAGAAATTTGTGGAGTGGTTGAAAAACGTGTTTTAATTACTCCAACCTAAGTGTATGTAAACTTCCGACTTCAACTGTAACTCTACCATTCCAATTTACAATATCATTTAAAAACAAAATACCTACAGGTCATTTATCAACCAGCACATTTGAGTTCAGCCATAATAATTGTTGTAATATTTGTGTTTCCTTTTCAGGGAGATTAAATTGAAATTGTAACCAGCTCTGCAATGCTTGTTAGAAAAAGAGAGATACTTTGAAAAAGGTTTCATTTTCAATTAATCGAAAATGAGACATGGCAATCTGCACAAAGGCAAAAAGGCCATTTTTAAACAATGGATGAGCTTTTCTTAGTAATCTACTTGAGAACTATTTAGGGTTCAAGTAAAACTTTTGGATAAGTTAAGCTTTTAGAGAGAGGTTTAGTGCTTTTAGATTTAATAATCTCAATCCACCCAGTTCATATTCATTATATAGATAGGCACGCTTTATCTTGTCTGGTTTAGCATCCCAGATAAAGCTATTTTTCTTTGGCTCATATGATTTGAAAAACGAATCATCAGGAGTAGGCAGTGTCATAAGTAAGTGAGTAAACTGAGATATGACTAAGGAGTTAATCAGTGCAATTTTCCATAAATAGACAGGTATTTACCTCTCCATGGTTGCAGGACCATGTCTATTTTTACTAGTTTTCTATTGAAATTCATTGTGGAGTAGTATGTCTACTTCACCGTCAGCCCATTTTATAGGTAAACCGCAGGGTCATGTAAAAGTTGTATTTTTTAAATATCCAATACATAATATTGTACACATAATTAGGTTTTAGTCCAGAGAGTCCAGAAAAGTTATCTAGATCTTCAATGAGACAATGCAGGGATCTAGTTTGCGGACTTAATATAAAACTTGAGTCATCGGCATACATGGACACCTTTGTTTTTAAGCCTTAGATTTCTAATCCTCTACTGTTGTTATCTTATCTGATTTTAATAGCTAGCATTTCGATGGCCATAAGGAATAGATACGGAGACAGCGGACACCCTTGTTTAACTCCTCTTGACAATTCAAAACTCTCTGAGAAGTAGCCGCTATTTACTATTTTACCCATTTTATAAGAGACTCACCAAAATGGAAAAAAATCCAGGCATTTATAAATAAAATCCAGTCTTACTTTATCAAAGGCCTTTTCAAAATCCGCTATAAATACCAGGCCTGGCTTCTTAAATGTTTCATGTTGTTCTATTATTTCTAGTAGTTGTCATATATTATCTCCAATGTATCGTCCATGTAAAAAACCTGTCTGATCAGGATGAACAATACCTGGAAAAACCTGTGCTAGGCATTTCGCTAGTATTTTTGCATCACAACTTTGAAGTGTAAGAGGCTTCCAGTTTTTTAGATAGACTGGATCTTTATATTTGCCATCTGGGTCTTGTTTTAATAATAATGAGGACAGACTTAACATTAATTGATTTCTGCAGACTCGGCACATGAATCAGCCTCGTGGCAGGACCGACGCTGAGGCGTGGAGGATCTCTGGGCCAGGAGAACCAGTGGGAGGCCAAGATACACAGAGGGGGATCAGGCCCAGTTCATCCTGATTTACTGGCCACCCCTCGAACCAATGTCTACGGTGCGAACAGCCATCAGGAGATCCTGGAGGGAGGTCTGTTGTGTTTAGTCACAGGGGAGGTGGAGCACGCCAAACGTCTGTTGTTGCAGGATGATGGTTAAAAGGGTTTTATGTGCTGATATCAGGAGAGCTAGTAGTGGAAAGTGATGTGTAAGCTGCTGCTGGGCAGGGCAGGGAGCAGACCTCCCAGTGATGTGATGGACAGTGTGAGTGAAGCCACATGAGTCACTTTGTGGAGCTCTTTGAGCTCAGGGTACATGTGTGTTGGACGGCGTTGATATCTGTAGTGTTTGTATTGGAACACTGACAATCTGTCAGCGTCTGCATATTGTTCTTCTCAATGTGTTAATGGAGGTGCTCAAACTCAAGGAAATCATCCTACCGAATAAACACACACAAGAAAATGTGTCAAATGTGTGTCCAAATCACCTTCATAAGTCCCTGCTTCTGCTTTCAAACATTGATTGTCAAGCCAATAGTGGAGGAATTGTATATCAACCTTAAAACAGGGCCCCTCTCCTACCTAAACACCTTACCGTCATCAGTTTATGCTTACTATACATCACATACAGCACCATACTGTGTGTGAGACTGAACAGCTACACCTTTCCCACGGGTTAGATTATAAAGAACCAACCATTAATAATGTAAGGATGATGTCACGTCAAACACAGTAAATCCATTTGCTTGTTTTCACATTTGCAGGGATCATAGGTAGCTTGAGCGGAATATAGAAGACAAAGTCTGCAATACAGGCAGAGCCAAGCATCTCTCTCCACGAGGCAGGTGGAGTACCACCAAGAAACCATCTGTGGATGAAATGCAGGGCCAAGCTCAGTCTATCCTAAAGCCAAGGCCTTCTGAAACATCCGGGTGCTAATTTGTTACAGGCTTCTGATTGGACGCCTCAGCAGAGAAACAGTAGATCATAGGACCCCCAAGATGAATTCATATCCACTCGCCACCGCCCCTCCTTCTGGCCTATACTCCCCAACCTGCCAGGTCCTGTCTGTAGTCAGTCGCCACAACCGCCACAACCCCTCTGCTTATCTAACAGTGGTCATTCGCTCCCTGGGGCAATCATGTGATCCATCATCCAACCACATCATTTATATGACTGTGTGCATTCTGTTTGGCTTTTCCCATGTGGACTAACCTACCTCTTGAAGGTATAGTAAATGTTTAGATGTCTTTTCCTTACCCATTAAACAGTTGTGTTTACCGCAATGCTCACGTGGGCCATTAGTGGCTGCCTCAGCTGCATGCAGGCCAGTCCAGTCATCATGTGTCACTGGGAGGGAAGGTTTTCCAGACAAACTCTGTCCCTCATTACCTTTCACTTTGATGCCAGAGGACTGTTTGCTGTTGTTCCTGTTCCTCGCGGAGATCAAACAAAAGTTTGGGAGGGAAACAAATGAAGTGAATCAATACCACAAACCACCAACACTCTCTTTTTGGCATTGTCCATTGACATGTTAGTGACTGGGGCTGAGTACAAACAAGCCATAAGTCATAAAGACTTATCCTAGGGGCTTGTTGAGTGTGGGTGCTGTTGTGTGATCTGGTGTCAGAACGGTTATACCGATGACTGATTCCTCAGGGGAAGCTGGTGTTTACTATTGTAATTGAGTGTTTCTGAAGCAACTGTTCCCTGATGTGGTTTGGAAAACCAGATGAGGTGTGCAGTCTAAGAGCATGCAGGAGAAACAGCTGGCTGAGGCCGAGGGTGGAGGACTATACAATATTGTGGACTGTTGTGAGTGGGATGATTGCTATTGCCTGTGGTTGTGAGTGGGTTCAAAACTGTTAATGTATTGGACAGGGGTAAATGATCAGATATTGCACTGAAGATGAAATACAGTTTAGTTAGAATCCTTCCAATAAATAACTGACTACCATTGACAGTAAAACGGTCTCTTCAGACATATTCACTACCTACAGTAACATGTCCCAGAAGGTAACTGATGCAGCAGCCACTCAGAGCTGGGTGACTCGTGAGTGTGGATGAGTGAGCACCATCTGAGTGAAGCCAGACGCCCACTTCCTGTCGCCCACTGCCTGCTGCCGCGGCGACATTGGCGCCTGTGACACACACTCAACTCCTCCCAGAGCAGAAAACCCAGATTGCAGTGCTATCATCACACTGATAGAAATAGTCCTGCTTTGATGTTATCTGGGATGCGAAAGGCTATGGCAAGAAATGCATAGATAGTGCCGGCTCAGACCTTAGCCTCTTCAATTAGTCACTGTCAGATTTTAAAGCTCTCCTCCAGCCCCTGGTATCAGGTGAGAGTTAGCAGGTCTGCAGACAGTGTCGCTCTCGGCCCACTGTTTTGCAATGGGCAAAGTTGTTCGTACATATCATCACATTCCCAGAAAAGCACAGCATGATGCTTAAATTGGCAGCAGGCCCAATGCAACCCTTCCTATACATCTGTGCTCATCCACGCCCGTCATTGACAAATAGGCCTATGGCTCTATATATTCAAAGTATGCTACGTGTGGAACTTTGGCCCACCATCATCCAGCTGAACCGGGGGACAGACTATGTCATGCCACATAGTGTTTCAGGCAGAGGAAGAGATACTCTAAGCTGAGTTGGCCGAGGCAGAGTGGTTCGATTCTGTCAGACCCTCCTCATTTAGTATTAATAGCAAGCTGATCTCCGCAGCAGCCAGTCACATGCTGTGAAGTCTGTTGATGTTGTTGTGTGTGTGTGTGTGTGTGTGTGTGTGTCTGTGTGTGTGTGTGTGGGGGGGGGGGTGCATATCTGTGCACATCTTTGCATAATTTCTGTAGAAATCTGTTGAGCAGTTCCCCCAAGTAAATTAATAAAACAACTGTATGCTCACGCAGCCTGTCAGGTCATGTTGGCAGGTATGGTATGCAAGGCTGTGGTTTTAGGTTTGACATTGTGGCTGACACACTTCATGCTTCTGTGAGAAAAGCTTCTCAAGTGTTGAAGTGAAGTTCATTGCCCATGTCAGTTGTTGATGAGTCTAATCAATTTGAGGTTCACCAAAGATCCAAAACAACCAACAACCTAACTATGGTAACACATCTTCTCTAAATAGATAGCAGAAAGGCAATAGTGGAAAGAATAAGCTGTGGCTAAACTCTCAGCACAGGGTATAATTGTGGTGCCCAGCAAGCAGCAGCATAGCAGAGACACTGAGGCAGAGAGACTCAGGGATTTGACTCTTGCAGCCAGGGGTCAGAGGTCAGACAGATCTGTGATGGAGCTGCCCTCCCCCCCTTCCTCGCAGCTGTCCCAGGGTCCCCTTTTTCTACTCTGAGCCTCCTTATGGGGGGTGTCTGGAAAAGCTTCTCTCTGTAGTCTCAGGGAGCTTGTCACTTTGAATTCATGCTCTTAAGATATTTACACCACTGATCATGTGGCTTCTTCGACTTAAGGAGCAATATTGCTCTGTCATGAGTAGGCAGGCAGTTCCTTGAGAATAACAGCCTGTTGAATGCGTGCCACCTGGCAAATCTTGCTGGTGTGCCCCTGTGTTTAACACGTGATATATCTCAGCGAGAGCGTCCCTCGCCAAAATCCCCCCCAGAGGAGGAGTGATCATGATCTGATCTTCTCATGGACAACAGCTGAGCTCCTGCCTCAGCCAGATATAGGGCCCTCACTTAGCACCTTTTACTACTGTAGTCCACTCCATTCTCAATGAGTCTAAAGGCTACACATACACAGATACAGTGGCAAGAAAAAGTATGTGAACCCTTTGGAATTACCTGGATTTCTGAATAAATTGGTCATAAAATTTGATCTGATCTTCATCTAAGTCACAACAATAGACAAACACAGTGTGCTTAAACTATAACACACAAATTATTGTATTTTTCTTGTCACAGATATTCCAGTCCATCAAAGGACCGTTCAACTTTTAAGATATCCCTCAGTGTGGGGATATACTTCCTATGGTATGGCTATGGTTTACTGCATATGAATGGATGTATACTATGCACAATACTCTACTGGTGCGGGGATACATGTCTCTTTAAAGCAAAATTTGTAGTGACAGCTTAATAAGACAAGGCTATTGGACTGACCTTGTTTCATATCAACAGTCTAATAATAGGATGAATCTGGAGCTGTGCAGCAACCGGTAATGGGTTAGAGCTAAAAGCTCGAATGAGTCACTCCGACAGAGAAAACCATGGAAAAAGACGCCTGCCTATCCATCGTTAATTGTCATAAAAGGTTAACAACATACACGCCATTGGTGAGGCGGTGCGTTGAAGGTGATGGAGTGGGTTTCGCCTCTCTACCAAACAGCTGACCTGTCCACTCCTATGGGCTGCTAATTGTTACCATGGTAACATTGGCACTGGCAGCTTCATCAAGAGCCCAGTGGATGAGAGGCACTCTCAGCTGTCTACTCCGTTATTTGTGTCAATTGGCTTATCAGCAACGGGAGGATTTGCTGTTCCTTATTTTTCTTGTCACTTCCTCATTGTCTGTCTGTCTCGCTCTAATTTCCTCCATTGCTCCATGACAGTAGACATATCAGTGGTTAACATTAATGAGTGGTTGATAATGGAGAATATGTCGGGAGACCAATGAGGCGGCGCACAATTGGCTCAGCGTCGTCCAGGGTAGGGGAGGGAATGGCCGGCAGGGATGTAGCTCAGTTGGTAGAGCATGGCGTTTGCAACGCCAGAGTTGTGGGTTCGTTTCCCACGGGGGGCCAGTATGAAAAATAAATAAATAATGGATGCACTAACTGTAAGTTGCTCTGGATAAGAGCGTCTGCTAAATGACTAAAATGTAAAATGTAAATGTAAGATCAGAAAGCCTCTTGACTTCAAAGAGTCAAATGTATCTCTGGGACAAAGAGACTGGGGCATTCCCATTTAGAGTTACTATTGGTTATATCTCCTATCCAGACTGTTTCCATTTAGCCTACCTTCATGACAACCATGTGATGAAAAGGGCAGCCACGTGATCGATCACTCAACCTGGGGGCTGCTGGGTCTTCAACCCTCAGTTGGAACTGAACCCCAACCCTTTTGATGATCAGCGGATGGGAGCCCAGTGGAGACATCTCTCTCTCAGGGTTTAAAGTTCACCAGACCAGCCCATTTGTCATGGGCAGGACATCAAGGCACTCAAATCCACATGCAGACAGGTTCATGTTTCAATTAACAGGTGTCATATATCTTGTTTCCCATCGGCCTCATCTCTCCTATGACCCCAGAGTTCCAGAGCAAAACAACTAGTTACAGGAAATTAGTATTTTCCATCCACAACATTGTAGCCAGTGTTAGTTAACAATAGGAGCCCAGACCAAAAATACTGTAGATAGATAGACAACCACAGACTCTGGCCATTGAAGACATAATCCTCCTTAAACCTAGTCCGCCATCGTTACCACTGTGGAGAGTTGGCACATGAACAGTGAGAGACCCTCCATTTTACACAGGAAGCCCTGGAGCAGCAGTGTTGAGTGTCTGCAAGATGAAGCAAACAGAACAGTCCCTTCAACCAGAGTTATAAATAGAGCTGTCTTCTTCTGCTTACTTAGATTCAGCTCTTCCCCCTCGCTTTACAGTGGAGACACTCATTATTAGCGCTTATGTTGCAGCTCTCCTCTCACCAGAATCAGAAGACCAGTGAGGAGGTAAGAGTCATGCTTCTGAGCTGAAACAAAACTATTATTTTAACACACAATACAGTTGGTTCATCAGTTAACACAGGTGACCTGAAGTATACAATATACAAATGTAAAAGGAGATGGCATTGGCATTAACTTAGCAGGATTAATGCATTAATGTATTATCATCAAATGCAATAATAATTCAATGAGAGTGATTCTGCTTCAGTGAGATGGGGGCGTGGTGTCACAGGTGTGAATATGAATATTCAGCATCCAGGGAAGCTATGCTGAGACATGCATGTCTAACGGGAGTATAATTACTCAGCTGTGTTGACTTATCACAGACAGACGTTCTCTCATTAAACAAATAGAGTGAAATAGCTCATCAAGCTGGTTGTAATCCTATTCCAAACACAGCCAGTGTTCCTCTCTCGCCTTGCCCTTCATGACCAGACAACTGTGTCGTACGTCTGCCCTCTGACTGCCTCCCAGGCCTCCACACCCCACAGTAACTGTTTCAGCATAGCTGCTAATGGTCAATGATTTTGACCATGGAACAAGACTATGGTAGTTATGTCACCGAGCGGCGAGCTACCACTACGGCTTTCTGGGATGCGGTTTAAATTTAGAGTAACAAATTAGGTCAAGGTCGGCTGAATGTCCAAAGTCACAATAACAGCCTCCTTCTCTGGTCCCACTGCAGCCCACCATCTCCATCCTAGGCCCAGAGATAGTAAAAACAAAATGGCTGCCAATATACAATCTATTGAGGTACAATGGAAAAAGTATGGCATATTTTGCAGGTATACAATACAAAGTGTTGAGTTGTATAGTGTAGAATACAACAAGCCAGTTTGAATGGGTATTCTCTCCTGCTACGTGATGATGAGGTAGTGTCAGTGTTATCTCTGAGCTATTGGGCCGTGTCAGAGAAGACAAGCCGACGACTGACGCTGTTCATCACGTGGAAATTGTCAACAGCCCCGTGACAGGTCCTGATCCGTGCTCACGCGTTACATGTACCAAAGATTGTCTATTATACTGACAAGATAGTCAAGTGACCGCTCTAACAATGGTAATACATGTCCTCAAAGATGGAAGGCAGGTGGGAGGAGGCGAGATCAGGTGGGACCATTCTAGCCCATGAGAGGGCAGATACTTACGTGAAAGACAGGCAATAGAGATAGAAAGAGGACTCATCTTTGTATCTGTGCCATTATAGCATCTGTGACAGCATGGGCTGCGCCTTTGAGGCTATCTCCATTTTAAAGTAGTCCATTTTCTTCTTCTTCATTGGCTGACTGCTCCCAACTCATAGGAATCCCCACCCAGTTGACTACTTTAAAATGGTGGAAGACCTCAATGGCAATGTCCATGCTAAAACGGGTTTTATCCATGATGAGTCCTCTATCTATCTCTTTGACAACAGGCACAGCTTCGATATAAAGTTGCCGAAATGTCACATGTTCACTTATATCAGTGCATTCGTAACAAGCTAACCATTACGAAACTTATATTCAATCAAATAAACCTCACATAGCAAATAAGCAATTCAGTTTTTTGTTGACCTCAAATTCAACACTCTCTCATTGACCTCCATGCTAAAATTCCTCACATTGTGGGATTATTTTTGTGGACAGATTTTGGGCGGAGTAAAATCTCTCGCTTCGCCTCTTCCTCTCTACCTGTACTAAGGGTGTGGTGGAGGATGGGGAGTGGATGACATAAGGTTTGTTTGTGTGTATGTGTCGGGGTGGGAGAGGGAGGGGTGACGTGTCGCTTGTGGAGCCAGTCACTGTGTACCTCCCAGACACCCCTGGGGGGTTCCTCATGTCAGAGCTTCCCTAAATCAGACTTAGTCAAACACATTTACCTGTCACCCCAGATCAACTCACCCTGCATGGTTCGATGCCTCTCTACAAACACACACACACACACATGCACACGCACACATGCACATGCACATGCACACATGCACACACACACAGGTGTTCATTACAGTCTCCCACGTGTTAACGTGTGCATGCAATCTCACACTCACATGCAGGAGAGCATATACAGTACATCTCTCAAGGCATGCTGTTTTCAGGATGTGTGATCATTACATAATGGACTTGTTATCTATTTAAAATAAGTGTACAATAATATGATATATTTACCGATAGAGAAAGTGACAGCTAAATTTAAGCAGGGAAGTATTTATCATCCAATTCATATGACATGTAAATCATCCAGCCCGATAATGCTTAGCATATTTTCTGGTTACAGTTTTACATATGAATTCATGCATCACCTCCAGGGAACTGAATATCAGCTGACTCCAATCGAGTATCTACACAATCCTGGAGTTAGACTTCAACATTTTCATTGGAAAAGACACAGCAAAAGCCCCCAGAGAGTAGGTTCTCAGCTCTGAAAATGGTTCCAATCCACACACCACATTATCCTCCAATCAACTCTGCATTTGGAAATCGTTCAAGGAAATGTCCTTGGAACTGTGACGGCCCTCAGGCCCAGCCTGCATGGAAGCCATCAAAAAATGCAGTTTAACGGACATGTAAACACAAACAGACTTGACATGGAAAGCAGGCAGGAGGTGCAACCTAAGACAAACAAACTGATTTATTTTCAGAGGCTGTGTGACATCATAATAACAACCTCCAGCAGCGGGGCCGGTGTCTAAAAATAGGAAAGACGTCAAAGCGCTGGTACATATATGTCCATAAAGTGTGCAGCACATTCCTCAGATAACAGCAGATGGCTCACAGATTTGGGCCTCGCAGGGAGAGGAGGAACAGCCCACACAAGCTTCAAACAAGGCATCGCAGTCCCATAGGTGCGGAGGTTCACCGCAGAGAAAGCGAAGAGTGGAGACAGGGCTCCCAAATTGTCCTGTGTGGAGGCAAACAGGGGTTTAAGAGGGACCCTGGGTTTGGCTACACTGTAGCATTTTGTACATGAAGCAGTCCTTGACCCCTATCGGTGAGGTCCTGGTGGAAAAAGTTGGACTCCCTGAAACTGAGAGGCCAACAGCTGTTGTCTGAAGAAGACATCCGCTACTGAACGTGCTCTGTGTTTTTTAATTAGTCGTTAGGGCCTGGATGTAGCTATAGAGGCTTCCTGGTAACTGCATGAGCATTTCATAGCATGGAAATCATCACTTCATACAGTGAGGGAAAACAGTATTTGATCCCCTGCTGATTTTGTACGTTTGCCCACTGACAAAGACATGATCAGTCTATAATTTTAATGGTAGGTTTATTTGAACAATGAGAGAGAATAACAACAACAAAAATCCAGAAAACACATGTCAAAAATGTTATAAATTGATTTGCATTTTAATGAGGGAAATAAGTATTTGACCCCTCTGCAAAACATTACTTAGTACTTGGTGGCAAAACCCTTGTTGGCAATCACAGAGGTCAGACGTTTCTGGTAGTTGGCCACCAGGTTTGCACACATCTCAGGAGGGATTTTGTCCCACTCCTCTTTGCAGATCTTCTCCAAGTCATTAAGGTTTCGAGCCTGACGTTTGGCAACTCGAACCTTAAGCTCCCTCCACAGATTTTCTATGGGATTAAGGTCTGTTGCCTTGCGCGTGTGTTTTGGGTCATTGTCATGCTGGAATACCCATCCACGACCCATTTTCAATGCCCTGGCTGAGGGAAGGAGGTTCTCACCCAAGATTTGACGGTACATGGCCCCGTCCATCGTCCCTTTGATGCGGTGAAGTTGTCCTGTCCCCTTAGCAGAAAAACACCCCCAAAGCATAATGTTTCCACCTCCATGTTTGACGGTGGGGATGGTGTTCTTTGGGTCATAGACAGCATTCCTCCTCCTCCAAACACGGCGAGTTGAGTTGATGCCAAAGAGCTCATTTTTGGTCTCATCTGACCACAACACTTTCACCCAGTTCTCATCTGAATCATTCAGATGTTCATTGGCAAACTTCAGACGGGCATGTATATGTGCTTTCTTGAGCAGGCGGACCTTGCGGGCGCTGCAGGATTTCAGTCCTTCACGGCGTAGTGTGTTACCAATTGTTTTCTTGGTGACTATGGTCCCAGCTGCCTTGAGATCATTGACAAGATCCTCCCGTGTAGTTCTGGGCTGATTCCTCACCGTTCTCATGATCATTGCAACTCCACGAGGTGAGATCTTGCATGGAGCCCCAGGCCAAGGGAGATTGACAGTTATTTTGTGTTTCTTCCATTTGTGAATAATTGCACCATCTGTTGTCACCTTCTCACCGAGCTGCTTGGCGATGGTCTTGTAGCCCATTCCAGCCTTGTGTAGGTCTACAATCTTGTCCCTGACATCCTTGGAGAGCTCTTTGGTCTTGGCCATGGTGGAGAGTTTGGAATCTGATTGATTGATTGCTTTTGTGGACAGGTGTCTTTTATACAGGTAACAAGCTGAGATTAGGAGCACTCCCTTTAAGAGTGTGCTCCTAATCTCAGCTCGTTACCTATATAAAAGACACCTTGGAGCCAGAAATCTTTCTGATTGAGAGGGGGTCAAATACTTATTTCCCTCATTAAAATGAAAATAAATTTATAACATTTTTGACATGCGTTCTTCTGGATTTTTTTGTTGTTATTCTGTCTCTCACTGTTCAAATAAACCTACCATTAAAATTATAGACTGATCATGTCTTTGTCAGTGGGCAAACGTA